>NC_141604.1:26167040-26467040 GCF_047967505.1 Dipteris shenzhenensis
CCTTTATTAATTTGCGTGTCTTGTTAATTACAGTGGTAGTATGTTCTCTCTAAGTAGGCTTCGAATCAGATATCTCCAATCCTCTTTATATGTAATAAATGCTTTTGATCCTTCTATTTCATTGTTAGACCTCTCATTGAATTCTTGTATAGGAGCCCATGTTGGATACATTTCCTTGCTGTGAATTGAAGTTAAGAGATTGTAACGTTCTTCATGTCCCCATTTTGTATCATGAGAATACTTTTGTGATTGCATTACTAGGTTTTCATTCTCTAAAAAAAGCAAAACTAGTGTGGATTGGTATGACCTATCAATGCATCACCACCCATTTGTATGAAAGGTAGAATGAAGCTCTTCCAATCATACATTCTTTTGAGCCTCTCACATACCGTACTTTCCTTACATGGACAGGCAGATTGATATCAGGAGGATCTCCTCAAAGCAATGCAGATAGTGGTATGCAAGTATCACAAAAAGGAAAAGAGAAAGTAGATCAGCCCATGTTTGATGTGAATGTAGGTCACTCTTATGTGTATGGTGAATCCAGTGGCTCAGAATAGAGCCTTGATGATGAGTTGGGTATTCCTTTTGTTGTTACACTTAGAGTAAGGAAGACAAGGGATGTTTTGAGAGAACTTGGTAGTGAGCCTATTTTGTGCAAGTCTACCAAAGTTAAGTATCCTGTGGATAGGCTGAAATATGATGGATTTACATCCATTCACTATGCCTATATGGTCAAAGTGATACATGAACCAGAACCCACTTCTTTTGAGCAAGCCATGGGAAAAGAAAAATGGGAGAAAGCCATGGATGAAGAAATGGATGCCTTGGAAGCAAATGCTACATGGGAATTGGTGCCTTTGCCTAAAGACAAGAATGCAATTGGCTGCAAGTGGGTTTATAAGGTGAAGCACAATGCAGATGGTTCTATGAACAGATACAAGGAAAGGTTAGTTGTCAAGAGGTATGCATAGACATATGGCATTGATTATGAAGAAACATTCAGTCTGGTTGCAAGGATGGCAACCGTAAGAGCATTCATTGCTATGGCTACATCAAAGGGATGGTCTTTACATCAAATGGATGTAAAGAATGCCTTCTTGCATGGTGATTTGCAAGAAGAGGTCTATATGGAGTAGCCACCAGGTTATGTGCATGCTGTTCATCCTGAGTTTGTTTGAAGGTTGAAGAAAGCCTTGTATGGCTTGAAGTAAGCACCCAGAGCATGGTCTAACAAGATAGGACAGTATCTTGTCACCATTGGCTTTCAGATTTCCAAGGCAGATTTCTCACTTTATGTGAGAAAAACAGAGAAAGGCATTATGTTGCTTGTCATTTATGTTGATGATTTGATCATCACAGGTGATAGTGATGAAGATATCCTTCATGTGGAAATGCTATTGAAGCAGAAGTTTGAGATGAGGGATTTGGGAGAGCTCCGTTACTTCTTGGGCATTGAGGTGATTAGATCCACAAGTGAGGTATGGCTCTTGCAGAGGCAGTATGGATTGGACATGCTATCCAAATATGGGATGACAGGTTGTAAGCCTATTTCAGTTCCTTTGGAGTAGAATGTGAAGTTGAGCACAGATGCAGGTGAGCTTCTGGAAGACCCTACTATGTGTAGGCGCATAGTAGGAAGTTTGATTTATATGACTATTACCAGGCCAGATTTGAGCTATGTTGTTGGGTTGGTAAGTTCGTTTATGCAGGCTCCAAGGAAATCGCATTTGGATGCGGCTAGACACATACTGAGGTATGTGAAGTCCACATTGCAGTATGGACTATTTTATGAGAATGGGATTCAGATACAGTTGCATGGATACACTGATGTTGATTGGGCTGGTAGTATTTCTAATAGATGATCTACCAGTGGATATGTGTTCTCTTTTGGAAGTGCTGAAGTCACTTGGAGTAGCAAGAAACAGCCTACAGTTGCCTTGTCAAGCACAGAGGCTGAGTACAGGGGTGCAGCAATGGCTGCATGTGAGATAGCTTTGTTGCGTAAGCTACTTTATGATATGCATCAGTCTATAGATGGGCCAATTGTCATTTATTGTGACAACATGAGCAGTATACACTTGGCAAATAACCCAATCTATCATGCTAGAACGTCAAAGGACATTAAGGTGCATTATCACTATGTCCGAGAGAAGGTTCTAGTAGGTTTACTTGATCTAGTTTATGTCAGCACAGAGGATCAAGTAGCTAACATATTCACGAAGGCATTTGGCACAGAGAAGCTGCACAAGTTCAGAGACCTACGTGGTGTTGAGATATTGAGCTCCACTCATGATATGCCAGGGTGACTATTGTGCATTTATGTCACCGACTTGTTAGCTGCAGATGTGGTTGGTACACCGCCCGTGAATAATAGCTGGATGACAACTATCTTTATGTACTCTAGTTAGTGGCTCAGTTAGTATGCCACCTAGGTTAGGTAAGTTTGGTTTGAGACCCACATATAGGGTTCACCTATGCCTTTTGTACTTAGAGAGAGTTCTTTTGGCTTTCACAACTAAGAAGAGGAAAACTGTTTTCAGCCTCCACCTTTGTGTGTATTCCCCCATTGTGTATGTGAGAAAGCTGCAAGTGAGACTCCTTACTTCTCTCCCACTCTCTTCATAGGGAGATCCAGCCTGATTCCTCCAGCATTTTGATGCCGCATGCCATGCAGGTGGAGATCAATCCCATGAAAGCAAGGTGGCTTGGTTTCCCATGGCCTTAACTGATGAAGCATCTGAATGGTACCTAGACCTTCTAGTGGAAGATCATGCCACATGGGACCTACTTCAAACAGAATTCAAACAGAGAGGCTACAAGATGATCCCGATCTCCAACTAAGCATGATCCGGTGAGAAGATGTATGCACGTACCTGGGTAAGATGAAATGATTAATTGCCAAATGTGACCCATGCCCAGATGCGAAGTACCTCACGGCATGGTTCATTGTAGGACTAAGAAAGAAAATCTGAAAGGATATGAAAAAGATAAGCAGCTATGAAACGTTCAGTGCTGCTCATGCGACAACCATTGACATCGAGGATGGCATGACTGACTCAAACACTAGTAGTGATGACGACAGATCTAGTATACACGATAAGCGCTCGAAAAAGGGCAAATCAAAGGCCACTGCCGAAACATCAAATGAAGATCGCCTAGAGGCCATGACCATGAAGCTAAAAGAAGACATGATGCAGGCCATGAAACAAAAACATCACTTGTCTCAGCTGCCAACTCAGACATATCCATAGCGATAAAATGTCTAGTGTCCACACTGCATGGCCAATCATACAGCAAATGAGTGCCTGGTCCTAAGAGCTAGGATCACTGCACAAGCAAATCCACCACCAAGGTTGTGGTGCCATATCTGCATCATCAACGGCCATGATGAAAATGGTTACATCTTCAACATGCGCAACAACCCGCCTTGACCTCAACAATACCAAGCGGCACTCATGCCACTATACATGTAGCTGGTAGTTGCACAAGTGCCCCTATCTTCGAGGCTAAATCATGTTCCCGTTCGGACACAAGTCCCACAACTACTCAGGAATCTGAATCCACGACCATATCCAAGAGCACCAAATCCAGCTCCTCAGGCCATTCCAATACATCAATTACAAGTCAAGGAAGTAGACTCGCCATTTGAGTATGAAGTAGAGTACCCAATGTACTATGTAGAAGGTGCAAAGGGTCTAATACTAGTTTATGCAAATCAAGTACATCCCAACACATATCGTGCACCAATCAAGTGCTACGATTGTGGAGAAAATCACCAGATTGCAGAGTGCCCTCATTGTGGTAGCCCAGCTACTTTCCAACCACTCTGCAGAGATTGTGGCATAGGACATGCCTGAATGGATTGTCCCATGAAAAATAAGGTCCCAGAACAAACAGAGGTTAAGCTTGACATCCCAATCAGCATCATTGGGGTGGACCATCAAAGTCTGAGTCTGGCAAGTGTAATATCACAACCTGTAAATGTAATTACACACCAACAGAAAGAGGCCACCAAGGACCCTAACATTCCAATCCAACCAAAGTGACTTCTGAAAAAGAAAGCACAAGTGCCTCCACCTCCGCCAAGCAATGAGGAGTCGAGCTCATTCACATCATCTCCCAAGCCTCAAATAAAAGAAGCTCCATACCCAAATGCAGAGGTGGAGAAGGCTCATTTTCAAGCACTTCAACAATGGGTACAAAACAAACAAGCTCAATTGGAGACTGAGAAACACGCTCAAGACCCAATCCATGACTTTGCCCCACAAAGTATTGATACTGTACCCGAGCCTTTGTTCCAACAACAGACTTCACAACATAATGTACCACCATGTCAACTTGAAGGAGCCGTACTCTCTAGCATCCTGAGTTGCCCTATGTCAATTCCCATCGGAATCCTCCTATGGAATTGTCCCAATCTCCGGAAGATTTTCAAAGGATGGATTGAACTCGCAAATCCCCCTCCACCTATGAATGACATTGAAGATATCCTTGTGCGGATGGGTGAGAGAGACGACATACGCAACATTACTGTGCCTTTGATCCACAAGGCATATCATGAAGTCCAAGCCATAGTGGATGGTGGAGTAGGTGTAAATGTCCTATGAAAGGATCTCTACGAAGAATGGGGTCTCCCACCAATCTCGGGGGGGTCACTATGTACAAACCCTCTATATCACATGCGTTCAAGGCCTATATTTAAAATCCCTTATCTGTAAAATTTTTCATTGATCAAATGTACCCCTTTTCTATACAAATCTGTAATTTTTTTCCAAACCTATTTAAAATAGTCCCTTATGTATATTTATTTCTGTAAATTTTAGAAATAAAAAATCCTTTTGTTAAACTCACGTGATAGAGTTACATATGATGAGTGACCCCCCCGAGCCACCAATGCAAAGGGCTAATTTCAACATATGCCTTGCCGATGATTCTCGAGCTAAACCCTTGGGAGTAGTGAATGGCGTGTCCACAAAGATCGTAGGAGTCCACTTTTCCCTTCAATTCACAATCTTGGATCTCCCAAAAAAATCGTATCAAATCTTACTGGGACGTCCTTGGTTACGGAAAGCATCCGTCCTTCACGACTGGGGAACTGATAGACTAACAATCCAGAATCGTGACACCACAATCACGGTGAATGTGGAGACAAGAGCTATTAAACCAATTGTGCCTAGAGCATTGGATGACACATCTTCAACAACAATATCAAGCAAATTAGCTCCCTTGCAACAGCATGCCATAGCAGGTGACTCACAAATCAATGTCAATAACTAGATACAAACATTGGCAACCATCGACAACTGCCATTCATTAGACCCCATCTTCTCACAGATAGATGCTAAGGCACTACAGGTAGATCCTCCACTCCCAGATGAAGAACCAATTGATATAGAGATGCCATTCTTTATGGCTGACCTCGAGTGGGATAATGAACCTGAAGAAGGTACCCATACTAATGATGACTCACATTTTCCTTGGGACCTTGAAACAGAGGCTGAGAATGCTGAAATTGAAGGTCAAATCTTTGATAATGACTTAGCCATTCTGCATGCCCTAATGGTAGTCGAGCTCCCAAAAGTTGAACCTCCAAAGTTGAATAATAGTAGAAGATCCCGCAAGAAAGCTAAAGGAGAAAATCGCAGAAAAGAGCACTTCAATGAATTTGAACGAGTCCAATCAAGGATCGTTGAATTGTACCTTGCAAAGTTAGCTCCGTCAAAATCAGAACCACCGCCTCTTGAATGGTCCCCTGAGGGACTGGAAGGAGTATGTACAACAAATGAACCCTTACTTAGAAACACCTTACCAGTGGAAAAGTTACCCCATAGTTCCCAACGTAAGAAGTTTAAAAAATATAAGCCACATGTACAAACGAAGCTCAATCAAGAGACTTTAGAAAAAGACAGTCAAGAAAAGCCTAACAAATTAGTAAATGCAACTATGCCACCCAGTACACATGACACATATCAAGCTAGTTCAACACCATCAGAGGCCGATCTTCGAGAAGTGCCAAAATACTTCAAGAATTATACAAGTGGCAGTGTGCCAATAGCAATGCCAAGACCACTAAGAGAATCTGGAGTTCAAGAAACTGATAGCATTGGAGAAACTCCAATCTATGAGGGACCGACAAAAACATGCACAATAAACCTTGCCCTTGAAGGGGAGGAAGAAAAATTGGTTTTCATTGGGAAACAGCTTCGACAAGAAGATGAAACCAAACTCAAAGCACTCCTAATGGAATACCGCGATTGCCTAGCATGGTCATACAAAGAGATGAAAGGAATTTCACCAGAAGTGGGTTTGCACAACAAAATTATCGCTGTTTGACCACCATTAGTAAGCGAAGCCATTTGGGTGGGCCAGTCGATTTGGCAATTGGCTCAGGGGGGTCACTTAGTGTAATATGTCTATATCACGTGCGTGCAAGGGTTCTTTTCTAAATCCCTATGTAACCTATTTGTTGTATTTCCTAGTATCCCCTCTGTAAATTTTGGGAAATTGTATAAATCCCCTTCTGTAAGTATATTTATTTTCCTAGAGGAATTTTAAAAGTCCTTATGTGAGTCATACACTACTACTTTTGGAGTCCCTTTAGGTAGGATGAGATATTTAAACTACAAGATCTCTACATCACCTGCATTATTTGAATCTACACACAAAAAATTGAGGTACCGACTGCAATAATGGGCAGTGCATAAGTTTAAGATGGGTTTGTGTCTTGATGATGCCATAAGGCAAGAGAAACAAAGAATAAAGACATATGTGCAAAAATTAAGAGGAACAAATATCAAACAAGAAAAATCATGTGTGCCGTACACCAAGAGCAAAGAATTGTGCAAAGTCACTTGAAACACGTAAAGAGCTCAAGAAACAACCTTTATAAAAATACTACATGAAAGATTGGGAGCTTTTATAAATGCTTTATATCTTTCAATTTTTTACAAAACCATATGTATGGGTGTTTTAGCTAGGAGAAGGGATGATAGATTAGCCAATTTTAGAAAGCATTCAATGACGATATATAATATTTATTTCTTGCCAAATACAAACATCCACTAAGTCATATCAAACCATGGTATCAAAACCATAGACGCTACATTCATACAACATCTTGTTGTACCCGATGCCAAAATAGCATTTTTAAACTTGCTTAATGGCATTCATATAAACAAAAGTACCCAGGCGGTTGCAAATCATCCACTTCTGTGATTCAAGGTCCTGCAAAAAAATAATTTAAAAAATCCATCAAGAGAAATCAAACTAAACTCAGCGCATAGTAATAATCATAATAAAGCTTTTATCATATTAGAAAGATAACAAAGAAGCCCCTACCAAGTGCATTTAATGCCCCTTTACAAAGTCATTGAATACATTCCAATCATTCTCATCTAAAGTATACTTATTGCTATTACACTCATAGGTGAGGTTTGCCAATGCAATTACGCTCTCAATATTTATCATGTCAAGGTCTGTAAGGTCATATGTGAAGCATCTTGAACCTTTTGCCTTTTGATACCACCCAAGCTAGACTTCTACTCCAAAAGGTCTATCTGAAAGGTTGAACCCTCTTTTATATTCCACATACCCCCCACCAACCTTTCTCCTCATTTTTTGAACTCGTCCAAGGTACCATATAGCTTGTGTTTTCTTTTTTTGCAAAGATCTTGGATTGCATTTCCTTTTGCTTTTCCTTGTTTTGTGTTCTTCATGAAAGAATACGGCACAATCAGAACCTATTCCAAATAGGTTCTCATTTGATGTAGCAAGAGGTATATCTTCCTTAGAGTAGTATACTCCTTGGCGAACCCTTGTGAGTCTATCTTTAGAGAGTGTGGGATTTCCATTAAGTTGGCTTACCAATGTGGACTTGAAGAGAGTTTTACCATCAATGGTAACAACTGGGCTCACTGCTTCTTGTTCATCTAGGAGAGAATCCACCACATGTCTGACTTCACTTATGGAGGCATCGTTGTCATTATCATCTATTTCTGACACATGATCTGCTTGACATTGGTCTTCTTCTTCAGAATTAGATTCTTGTGAATATGCATCTGCAAATCCATTTGACCAAGGTTCCATCCACCACTTCATATTCTCACCCTTTAGCTTCATATGCAAACTTTCACACCTTTCTTGAGCACTTTTTAGTCCCTTCTTCAATGCTTCGATGATTTTATCATCCGTTGACACACACTCATAGTCCCCTAGATTAGCTTCTCGCATGTTCTCTTTGAGATTCAATTCTCTCCATACATGTTCTTGCTTCTTATGTGCCCTTGTAAATAGAGGACTATCCTCTTTGCATTCAAAGTGTGCAAGCCTATTCATACTACCTACACTATGTAGCATATCCATCAAGTCATAAGCGCGTTCTTGTCCCACCATGCTTCCAATCTTGCTGAAGAAGATTTCAACTACATCTGAACCTGTAAGATGTAAGGGACACCTTAGGCCTGGACAAAATTCTGTAAAGTACTTGATCAGTAGGACCACAAAATGGCATGAGAGTTGCACATCTAAGAAAGCTTCCTTAGTTATGAAGTTTCTATTCAACGTATAGTTGGCATGATGAACAATCCAAGACCTCCAAATTTGAAAGAAAAAAGAGACTTTGCCCGCAAGATAGACTCGATCCACAAGATTCAAATGTGGAGATAAGAAGATGTCGATGTAATCCCCAGCAATTTCAAGATAAGCTTGTGTTCCTAGCATGCTCCTCTCTTTTCTATGAATTCCATTGTTTGCCAATTCTCCCAAGCACCATTGCACTTGTTTACTGCATATTCTTTGAGCTCCAGCCCAATTTTGGCGGTCATCTCGCCTAATGTCTCCCTCCCTTAGCATATGCTTGTCAATAGAAAAAGCATCATACACAATAATGACATGATTTAAGGTGATCCAAACATTGCCAATAGCCAATTGATGCTTAGGCTTGTCAAGAACGTTGACTAACTTTTTTCCATTATGTACAAAATCTTGATCATGCAGCCCAAAAACTTGATTTTATAAAACTTTTGCTGAGAGAGGCCATCCATCCCATTTTATCCCAAATCTACTACCTCTTTTATCTAGATAATCGGAGATCATCAATGTTCTTCATCGACTATCACCATCAGATGCATGTCCAATAATTGGACCAACCGTGGTCTTTAGCTTCTTATTCCATAAGTTTAAAATAGCATCCCATTGCTTGCGGACAAAACTTGCATCAAATCGGCCGCAAGTGCAATGAAGTGCAAGAACCAAGCGTGGGAGTGCATCATGCAATGGATTGGCAAGAAAAACTCTTGCACGTCCACCAATGACACAATTTTGAAATGCATCAATAATCTGATCATATCCTTTTTGTCCTTCTCCCACTTTGATCATGCATGTGGTCATGCACTCATGATCATCTACTTTATATCCATCAAAACCCACAAGCATGTCATCCTTTGGATTCCACCTACAAGCAATAATAAGCACAAGTCTGTAAGATCATATGCAATCCTCTTGCATTCAAAAACAAGATTTAGATTATGAAAATAATTTAGAGAAAAAGGAGGTTACCTTATCCGCTTCTTTATTGTAGTTTCATCTTCCACTATGATGAAGGGAATCCTTGACATGATTCCATGCTTTTCTTTTTCTTTTTCATAAATTTCAGTGATTGCATCAAAAAGATATCCATGTATACCAGGTACAAACTGAGTAGCAAGTCTTTGCCCTCGCTTTGTCGTTGATAAAGAAGGTCCATTGAGGTTGGAACTCAAGAAGTCATGTAACCTTGGACCTCCCCACATCCTTGCAACCTCAAATATTGCCTTTGTGTTCTCACTATATCTTTGTCCAGCACTTGACTTGATTATGTTTGTGGCAACATCTTGTAGAAAGTCCCATAAGGCAACTTTACCACCAAACTTTTCCAATCTATGGGCTTCGATTATGTTGTTGCAAAATCGTTTTACATCCTTTCGATTGAGAGACTCTATGCTAGCTTCTCTTAAAGTGCGGACTCTTATTGAAAGAATGGCAACCTGAGACTTTGTCCACCATAGTTGCTTAGAAAGGTCTCTTACTCGTCTTTTAGCAAAAGAGTTGCATTTCTAAGCTCACTCTTTGTAAGATAATCTAGCCTTCTTCCACAACTGGTACCCCTATCTCCTCTCTTATTCTCAACCTTCTCTTCTCTATACAATCTCATTCTAAAGTCAGCAAGTTTAACTATCCCCTTGCAATGGTGGCATGTAAAGTCTTTAAATGGTTGCCCATCTTGTGAAATGCGTATGCAACTTATGTAACAAAAGCATCCATCCATATGAATATCAGTACATCCATTATTTAATGTCGCCTTAACATGACGCTCTATAAACCAATACTTCCCACCACATTGATTATCTAAGAAAGGCTTTACCTTGACATACTTGTTACCTACTTTGACCTCATGGCTCCAAAGGCCCCAACATAGCAAGACAAAATTTACAAAAGAAGATTCATTTTCTCTATTAAAACTTGAATCAACAGAGAAAGCACTCATACTTGGGCTTCTAGTTTTTGTTGAAACCAAAAAGTTGCTAAGAGATCTTTGCTTTGGATCATGCTCCTTATCCTTTCGAGGACGCCCTCGCAAGCCAGTGAGTGCTACCTTTGGATTTTCATCTTTTCTCATGAGCGACTTGATATGAGAGTTTGACTTTGTGTGTTCATTGAGAACCGTGTACAAATCTGATCTTGGAGGACATAAACGCAACCATGCATCATCATATTTGCATCACACCTTCACCAAGCTTTTGTCCTTAAAATCATGTATTGTAGCTTCAACAACCTCAAAATCCCAACCTATTGAAACGATAGGAGATGAGTAAGAGACTTAATGTAAGAAGATGGCAAATACTAATTGAGGAATAAAGGAACAAATAATACCTTCATTTGTGGACATAAAAGATTTCATCTTCTCTATCACATCTTCTATCTCTCTTTTGTCATCCTTTGTCGGTTGATGCACTACTTTGGGCATATCTTCTTTTTGTAGTCCTCGAGCAACCATATACTTGAGCTCATGCTTTTTACTTTCCAATATGTGAAATCTCATGAAGTTAGACAAGCAATTGTATGCTGCATGCTTGCCTTCTATCAATCCTTTACCATAAAGTTCATTACACTCATGACACCAAATTCGCACATGGGGCACCCCATTGAAGTCCTCAGAATGCAACTCAAACTTATCATCCCTTGACACTACCATTTCCTTTAGCTTTGATCTAACTCTATCAGATTCACGTTGCCAACATTCAAGAATAGTTGGGCTTAGTAATCTACTAGAAAGCTTTGAAGACATGTGCACTTGGGCATCAAGATTAATGTCATCAGCTAGTTGAGTGCAATGTCTTTTACATGGATAAGGAGTTTCCTCTATGCGGCATAGACTTCTCTTGATGTGCACTAAGAGTTGATCATTGATTGTCCATTATTCCTCTTGCCGTTTGGTTATTATATATTCGTCCTCAACAAACTCAAGGGTTCCAATAGAAGCTCATCACCTTCAATTTGTTCACGAACATGAGAGAATGTGGGATGACTTGTGTCTTTTGTCACCCTAACAGCACCTAATTCCTCCTTATTATCATAGTCAATCACTTGAATCGTGAAAAAAGATGCCATGATAGGAGACCGATGTACTTCAAAATAAAATGAGAACCTTAATTATAACCCCCTTCCACCTGTGTGTGCATGACCTGCAAAATTTAGATTGCCAATTTGTGCATAACTGGTGAGTTTAAATTTAATCATTATAATAAAAATTTGTATGCATGACTCATGGGTTTGAGTTTATAACCATAATAAACACAAACTCTTCCCAAATTAATACACAATTCTAATACACAAATATAAAGTTTTACAAAAAAATAAAAATACATTCTAAGACACTTTACACTTTATTAAATTCAAATACTATAAACACATATACTAGTATTCAAAATGCAAGAAGTTACAGCACGAAGATAAAAATTTGAGAATTTAAAAAATATATATATTATAGTACTTTATTAAATTCAAATAGTATAGATGCATATACTAGTATTCAAAATGCATTGAAAGAGTAACATTATAGTTTATAAACATAATTGTCCAAGAGTACCTTTATAATAAAATCGGATTAATAAAACTGAGGCATCATCTCAACTGCAGGCTGCAAACATGCATGGGGTTGAGTGTTAAATCTTGCTAGTCGATTATTCATCTCGACCAGTGTCATTCTATTTTGTTTTTCCACAAACATATCGTTAGTTGCATTGAAATAAATCTGCCGCAACTTGCCACTCCATGCTGAGTGTTTTGTGTAATCCTCTTTGAAGTAGTATTCCTTACACTCCTTATAAAAATTAATAACCTCTTTAATCATGTATCCCATGGCAAACACATATGATTCTTTACTGTAAGCATTAGTGTTCTCAGGGTCGATTATTTCTGGAGCTTGCCAAGGCCGGAGTCGATTTTGTCTTATTGTTGTACTCTTCTTGATCTTATAAGTCACATCATCCATATTTGGACTACGCTTCACAAAATTAATAGCTTCTCTTGATTCACTGTATCGAAGCAGCAATCCCCAATCAATGATGCCAACTCGTGGACTATGATTCTTGGTAAAATCTAGCATGACATTGAAAGGGTGTAGATCACAATGTATAATGCCTTCTTGGTGTACAGCTACTAATGCATCAACCAATGCGTGTATGATGTCTGGGGTAGCTTCCACAAATGCCTTTAATCTCGTAAGCTGTACATCACTTAGTATTGGATCTGGTTCTCTCCTAGTGACTCCATTGCCTTTCAAGCATAACACTTGCTTTCTGAAAGTCCCTTTCTCAAAGGGTAGCTGCATCATCATGTCTCCAATATTCCCTCCATTGAAGTATGGAAAAATGTTGATCCAAGGCAAGCTTCTAGTAAATCCTATGCATCTGACAATACCTGGATGTAAGATTTGCATTCCATATTCTTTGTCAAATGACTTTAAGGTGTGAGATATGTTCCCTTTGTAGCACTTCGCCGCATAAGTAATACTTCGAGGAAAGAAAGAGATGCCATTAAAAGTGACTTTAAAGCATACTCCAAATGAGCCAGCACCAAGATTCTCACCCTCCTCTATAGCCTCATGGGGGATACCTAACACAATTGAACAATCACCATTCCTAAATGAATGTGCTTTGTGAGAAGCATCCCCGCGACTACCGTCAATAGCTAACCATGCCTCAGAAGTTGGATCACATCAATGTTTTGATTGCTCATATCACACTCTCTTCGAAATAGTGAAATGTGAATCTATGTCTTTTGCCCTCTTGCTTCTACCCTTCTCCTCTTTCCACTTCAAATCCCAAAAACCTAATTTTTCCATGTCAATATTAGGAGGCACGTCATCTCGCAAGTCTTCTGCACATTTCTTCATATTTCCTATGATGCTATTAATCATGTGACGTACTCCACCTTCATTCATTTCACTCTTGGGCAATGTCTCTCCCATTGTGTTGGCTATGACCTCATTGTAGAAACACTCTATCCGTATTGCATTGCTAGTTATGTTTGTTATTTGCTCCTTGCTCATCTTACTTATCCCTATACAAAGATGCCGCCTAATGACTTTGAGCCAATTTTTCCTTTGCTCTGCTTGCGTCTTTTCACAAAAGGATTTCTGGCAAAACATGCATGAAAAAACCAAGTATTGAGAGAGAATCTAAAATATATTCGTATTTTAAATAATCAATGAACACAAAGTTAATTACAATAAAGAACACAACGAACTCCATTCTTATGAAATTTGCATCATGCTTACATGGGCCTACCATTTGAGTGTGTGGAGAAGTGTGTGTTAGACACTAGATAATCAACATTGGAAGAGTATTTCAAATAATATCCAATGGTTGATGACCCACAATTGATTAAAGATAAGATTCAACTTAGAATCCTTATACATAAGCAGCTTTCAAAGACCCCATGGATAGGCATGAATCAAAAACACAAATATCATTGGCTCTAGCATTGTTACCTTAGATGTATGAGCATGAATCACAGATGTATATTTATTGGAAAGTTTACAACCTCTACACACTAGCATTTATGCAATGGTCCCCTATATTCTACACAAAATATTTCCAAAGAGGACAACAACATCAAAAGTCGAATAAATGACCAAGTGTTGAAGCCAAAACTATCATACAACACTGATAACCTACAATGACACTGAAAGCCAAATAAATGACCATGTGTCGAAGTTTAAACATTTGTTTTATGAAATAAGCTACGACAACACTGAAAGCCGAATAAACAACCTAGTGTTGAAGCCTACTTATTTTATAAATTATATATCTAAGAAACAACACCAAAAGTCGAATAAACGACAAAGTGTTGAATTCTATTACTCTTCTAAGGTTGAGAGACGACACATACAGTCGAATGATACGACCAAGTGTCGAGCTAGTTTCAAAACAATGAGAAGGAGTCCTTGTAACGACATCAAAGGTTGAATATTACAACCAAATGTCGAAATGCAGACTTACTTACTTAACCGCACATATAATTGAGTAATACGATCCAATGCGGAAAGATAAGCACCATGCAAATGCATGGCCCAAGTAATTGACTCAAATATTACATTACAAATCAGATGATCGACGTATTATGTCGAAAGGCTGTATACGACACTACGTCGATATCTAATAGTCATGCAATATCAAGAATAAAGAAGTTATGACATTGACATACTATCTAAAAAGACGACACTACATCGAACATACGTGAAGAAGAACCCCCCCCCCAAAAAAAAGCTTATCAACTTATCGAAAATTTGCCAACAGATGGGTTATTGAGCAGAGAAAGAAAAGCTATCATACCTTTATTTCAATTATAGTTTTGATTTTGGATTGCTAACCAGGAACGAAGGGAACAGAGAGTCTCCTTGGTGACCTGCACAAATCCAAGGGACAATTAATAGAAATCCTCTTAGTAGAAGGCAAGCTATAAACTCCAGTTGAGTCGTTCCCAAAACTGCCTTTTCGAGACGCAGTGCCTTATGAACAAACTTATTAGAGAGCTTATGTAAGGTAAAGGGGAAGGAGAAAGCGTAAGGGAGGGAAGAAAGAAGGGCAGAGGGGGGGGGGATAAAGAGACGAAAGAAGGCAGCATAGGGCTTGCCCTTCTCTTTGTTGAGCCTAGTCTACAGATTTCCGAGGATGGGTGGTTCAATGCTTGCAACTCTCAAGAGTGCCACTCTATCCTGAGTCAGAGGTAAAAATTTGAACACCAAAAGGCCAAGCCCCACATGGAACTCACTCAACAACGATCTCATGAGCTTTGAATAGCCTAGAGCAATGTGGAGCCTGCATGAACCCTACAGCAAAAGAGGAGGCTGAATAGCAAAACACAACAAACAGTAAATCCTCTCTTAGCTGAATTGTGATTCATCTTGGTTCTCCTGCTACTCGGTGTTGACACAATTTGGTCGCTCTTGCATACAAACCCAACCTATGATTACTATTTACTCGCTCCTAGCCTGACAATATCCTAGAAATCCCCTTGCTTCATATGTAGGGTAGCAGGCCTTTTGCAGCTTTCATCTTGAAGCCCTTCCACTAATTGGCTGCCGATGGGAGCTACTCATGTGTTTTGGACTAATGAAACATCTTGAACATAGCAATGTTCTAGATTCACTTTCAATTATTTTTGTGAAAGAGTACTAATGCCAACTATGTACTTACCTGTCAGTTTAATTGAGCTTTTCGGGAAGTCTTTTAAAAAATAGTATAGGGTGCCTTTCAAGAACTACCTTGAACGAATATTTACCTAGAACTGTTTACTTTCCTGATTGTCAAAGGTGGAGGTGTACAGCCGATGTTACAAGGTGTCTCCATTTGTTATTCAAGGAACTGGAGCAGGTAATGACACAACCGCTGCTGGCGTCCTTGCTGATATACTGGATTTGCAGGACCTGTTCTAGAAGTTATTTTGTTTGTAGTAAAAGGATTAGCAAGATGCTACATTGGTTGACTGAATCTGTGATTTGGATGGAATTTTAGATCTGTGCTAATCAACCAGAACTTGAAGAAGATGAGGGAGGCAAAGATGATGCCAATGTACAAGCATCAGGACTAGCTTTGCAGTAGTAGAGATTTGTATACAATTTTCGATTATCGGCAGAAGCAAAGACTTAGCGCAGTGGAACTCACTCAACAACGATATTTGCTAGGAATATTGAGGGCACCAGATGTCAACAAGGTTCCACCCAAGAACCTGGGACAGCTGAGCTTCTGCATGGTGCAGCACGCGGGTGACAATCTCGAAGGTTTCGATGGGTAGATACTGCTCGTGCAAGCCATCCAACTTGGATCAACCCAGATCGCAAACAGCAAGGGAGAGGCGGGTGATCTTGCACCCTAGTAGCTCCAATCGAATTGGTCCCAAGGCTAGGAAAAGGTGTCGCAAAAGGTGTAGAGTCAAGGAGATGTTGCTGTTGAGGCAAGTCAAGTCATTAGGGAGAGCCAGGGCCTTATGCCACACTGCCATGAGTGTCCGGATTGCGAGCTCGGCAGGAAGTCAATACTGAACCTCCTCCTCCTCCTCCTGCTCCTCCTCCTCATCTTGGTGCAGCTCATGGTGGGGGATGAAGGGAGCAGCACTGATGAGGGCGAAGCGATCCAAAACATCAGAGATGTCGTCCGCAAGACGTAATCTGGGAAGCGCTGCAGGAGGAAGAGGTGAAGTCGACAAGAAATATTTCTACAACTATACTCTCGTGTTCTTTCCTGCTGTTTCTTTTTTGTCTACGGTATGCCTAGCACAGATGCTTTGGTCTTATGAGACAAGCATCAAAGTCAGTTATCAGAAGGATTAGAATTAAAAAGCAGAGAGAAAGGTACTACGATCTCCCACCTGAAAATCGAGAACCTGCTCAGTGCTCAGCTTCCTTCATCCCCACAGAGGCGAATTGCTATAGATTGGACTGAGAGCTCGAGATATGCTGGCTATGGCAGAGGTGAAAAGGCCCCTTTTGCTATGCTCTAATCAAGGAGAAGCTCGAATTGAGGAGAAGCATGAATCGAGGGATGTAATTCGTTGCATGCTCATCAACGTTTGAAGAGGAAGAAGTGGAGGGTGTTGATTTAGCAAGAGGATATCGTGGAAAATGGTGAGGAAGATGGAAGAGGATTAATGGCCCTTTAATGGGCCGCCGCTTTTGAAATCCCCTCCTAGATTTTGGCAGCAAGATTTAGCAAGATTTAGCAAGCTTTAGATAAGATTGCTCTATGCCAATGGGGACGAGGCACACTACAAAAGAGGAGGAAAGGGAGGAGTAGGGCAGGGTGAGACAAAGGTCTCTTGTAGAGCAATGGATGCTAGGGCCTAGCCAAAGAAATGAAACTTCGTGACCGATGATGCCAAATAGATTCTGAACACAAGAGTCGCATTATCATTGGTGTAGAGACAATAGAGGGAAGAGGATGGAGATGCAGTAGGCATTTAGCAAATATAGATTCCAACCCATAAGATCCATAGCTTGTAATGGGTGGAATCCATAGTTTCCACGCACACTAAATATTTGTGAAAATTATTTTTCCCTTTCATAGGCATATAACCATGGTGGATGCCCCTTGGCCTCCTTTGCCCCACTCTCTCCTAGTCCTCCTAGCAACACCTTGTGCCTCCCCTTGCCTTGTGGAAATAGTAGCCCTCCTGGTGAGCATTTTCTCTTTGCCTTACACTGACCTCTGCTCATCCATTGCTTCAACTCGCCTAGCCATGTGGTTGCCCTCCTATCCACCAAGACTCCTAGCTATGGTGAAAGGGAGGTGGCTCAATGGGTTTCCTTGTCCCCCCTTAACCCTGTGTACATTAGGTTGGCTACTTCTTGTTAAATTATGCTAGGTTTCATTATTACTATACATTGTGTTAATCGGATGTATGACTATAATATAACTGCATTTAGGACCTATGCTCCAACGCCATGCTAACACCTATGTACAACCACATCCATGACAACTTGGGGAAATTTTAGCATTGTCCTTCTAATAACTAATCCACCACTAGATGCTGCAAACAACAAGATGCCATTTCTAGGCATTTTTAGGCATTGTGTAGCATATGCTGCAAACAACAAGATGACATTTCTAGGCATTGTATAGCATATATAATACCTCAAGAAAAGATACGGTCTTAAGAAGCTAGAAAGGGTCTTCTTTAATCTTTGAAGATACCATACATAAGAGCCTTCTTTAGCTCTCAATGTAGCAGACAAGGGCTTATGTTCTCTTAACCTAGAAATAGCTTTATTCTTTCATTTACTTTGAATTCATCATTTTTACCATATTCTAGTTCAAACTGTCACTGGTTGTGATGCTCATGGTACTTGTTGATGTACAACTCTAGGCACAAGTGCATGAAAAACCCTCAAGCATAATGGGATTCTCACTCAATGACAAATTCTCATTTTGCTTTTGATCGCTTGTTGCTATATGGATCCTATATTTTCCCAAGTGGGAGAATCCTTTTGAATAGGGCTATCTAAAAATAAATACCTTAACTTCTTTACTCTCACAAGTTCTATCCAATGGATTTAATTATAGGAGTGGCTCTCCACTATCTATCCTTTTTTAAATAATAGATCAATTGTTTGAGAGCCAGAAGGATATTTACAAAGGCAGTGCTAAATAGACTGAGTAGAACTTAAGAAAAATACTCCTCCACCATTGATTCAATGCAATCCCTCTGTGGATAGAAAGAAAAAAAAAGAGAATGACAAGATTTAAAAACTTCAAAAAATAAATTCAAGCATTCTAATCTCATCCTAATGAAAAGGCCAAAAAAGAGCAATAAAGAGAGAAAATTATAGCATCATAATCTCATCCTAATGCAAAGGCCAAAAATAGCAATAAACTCGCAATAAAGAGAGAAAAGGTTTTTATAATTCTCTAGAATTCAAGAAAGCATAGTATCCTTATCTCATCCTAATGCAAAGGCCAAAAAGAGCAATAAAGAGAGAAAAGATTTTTAGAATTCTCTAGAATTCAAGAAAATGCAAGAGGAGCGCTTACTCATTTCAAAAGGAAAATGCCAGTACTAGCATTTCAAAATGTCCCATGACATAAGCCACTCTACACAAATATCCATGTCACATGTTGCAAGCTTCTAGATAATTTTTAATATAAAATGCCCTTCTGTATATTAACCTTTGGGTATTAAATTACTTCCTTATGTATATATAATTCTGTAAGTAATTGAATTATTAAAAACCCATCTGTTGAACTCACATGATAGGGTTACATATGACAAGTGACCCCCCCGAGGCAATTGGCAACCTAACACCAGGTTCTTCCTAGAGTAATCTGCTCTTTAGTGTCTTCTATAGGGAGAACATAAAAGCGTATATCCACAGCTTGGCGACCAACCATTAGATTTAGATTTACATAACCCAAGGTTTGTAGAAGATGGCCATTTATAGCTCTTATTGAGGCAATAGTGAGGATTAGGGGTACCTATAGCTTTTCCCATACCTCTCGAGAGATGAAATTGTGGCTCGCTCCTAGGTCTATGAGTGCTTTGATGAGCAAGCGCAGTACCTGTAGCTGAACAAGCAACCTGGCTGGCTCTATTGTGAGCTCATCTATTAGTTGAATCTGTTTAGTCATTGCCTTAAAAAGGGTCATTTGTTTATGCTGTCGGATCTTAGCATTACGGATTCTGGCTTCCTTGATGGCTTGGCACTTCATCCTAGCCACCTCTACGTTGAGTTATTTTTCTCTATGCATGGCTTTAAGGGTAGGGATAGTGAGTGGTCTGTAGTATCTTTTCAATCTGCTTCCATTTAGGTAGCCATCCATTTCAGTCCCATCAAGGGTGGCTATTCGACACCCCATGGGGGGTGATCTCAAATACGCGGTAAGGACCCATACCTCGGTACTTAAGCTTACGTTTGGTGTTGCAAACACTGTATAGGAGTGCCAAGTCTCCTTATTCTTAACCTTGCGATTGAACCACTTTTTGCATCCTTCTCTACTCGGAGAGCGTAGGCTGCTCGCAACCTTGTCTCCTCTAGCTTTTCAAGGACGACTAGCCATTCGGCTAGTGCATTTTCCGTGAGGCTTTCCTTTATGGCAAGATGGAGGCTAGGCACTACATACTCCATTAGCACTATTGCCTCTACCCCAAAGGCTAACTTGAAGGGGGTAGTCTGAGTTGCCACCTTGTAGGAGGTCCTGTAGGCCCATAACACTGCTATGAGCTTATGCACCTAGTCGGTACAACTGGCTTCTACCATACATGTGATAATCTTATAGCAAGTTTTGTTGGAGATTTCGGCCAATCCATTTGCTCTGGTGTAGTATGGCATTGGCTTCCTATGAATGATAATACACTCACTTGTCAGGATTGCTATGGTTTCATTGAGGAAGTGAGTTCCTCGATCACTGACTAACTCCAACGGGCATCCAAACCGCATGATGACTTTTTCATATAAGAACTTGACAGTGGATCTTGCATCAGCCTTTACTGTGGCCCTTCCTTCTATCCACTTGGTGAAGTAGTCGATAGCTAGAATGATGTATTGAGCCCCTGTCCCCTTAGCGGTAGGGCTTATGGGACCAATGCCCCACTTCTCGAAGGGTTGGTCAACTAGGATCCCAATTACGGGCATCATGTCTGCCGTGTGTGGGATTTGGATGCGTTGGCAGGGGTCACATCGTTTGACGAATTTGGCCGCATCTCCAAAGAGCGTTGGCCACTCGAGACTAGCTTGCAGCACTTTACGTGCTATCACCTCAGCAGCGGCAAAATGGCCTCCTGCAATTCTTGAGCGTGCTTCTTCAAACACCTCGATGTATTCGTGTTCACACACACATCTTCATAGTATGCCATCCTTACATAGGTGGTAGAGTTGGCCTGCTAATAGTTAGTATGGTGCTACATCCTTAATGAGTTTATGGGCTCTATCCTTCTTAAGGTCTTGACCTAGGGGTAGTCCGTTGGCCAAGTAGTGGCCTATTTCGGGAACCCGATCTGAAATGACATCGAGGAGGAAGAGGGAAGCATCAGGGAGATCATCTTCTACTCCTATTGGAGCTTTGCCACCGTTAGGGATCCTTGATAGGTGGTCAGCTAGAACATGGGTTTTGCCCTTGCAGACCGTGATTGTAGAGTCAAATTTTAGCAGGATCAACATCCACCCAGTGATGCATCCCATCATGTAGGGTTTGTTGACCAAGTACAAGAGTGCTTGATGGTCCAAAAAGAAGACAAACTTGTTAGCTACCAAGTAGTGCTTGAATTTCTTCATTGCATAGACCATGGCAAGACCCTCTCTCTTGGTGGTGGTGTAGTTAACTTTGGCCTCATTTAGTTGATGGCTTGCAAAGTATACCGAGTAATCCAAATTATACTCCGCGGGCTGAGCTAATACACACCCAATGGCAAAGTTAGAGGCATCAATGTGGACATGTAATATTAACTTCTAGTCAAGAGACCTCAGTAGGATGTTTGGCATTCATCAATCCACTCAAAAGATACTAGCAGTTTGTATAACGGTGGGCTATGTTGGCATAGAACAAAATGAATCTCCGGTAATAGCCTGTATGGCCAGTAAATCGTTGGACTCCCTTAGCGTTGGTGGGGGGCGGTAACTCCAAAATGAGTTTGATTTTATTGTGGTCCATAGAGATTCCATTCCGGGACAGTATGTGACCCAAGATGACACCATATTTGACCCAGAACTAGCACTTAAGGGGGTTGAGGGATATGCGGTATAAGCGACACTTCTCGAGGATGAGCCTGAGATACTTCAGGTGGTCATCCCATTTCGAGTTCACTCAGATATCGTCCAAGAAGACTTCCGCAAAGTCCCTCAGGTATTCCTTGAATACTATGATCATCATACATTGGAAAGTAGCTGGGGCATTGGTTAACCCAAATATCATAACCCTAGCTGCATATACTCCCCATTCGATTGTGAAGGCGGTCTTATGTTGACCTTGGGGGGCGATTGAGACTTGGTTGTAACTTGAAAATCCATCTAGGAAGCTATACGCTTCCTTTCTGGAAACCCTTTCTAGAACATGTTTCGTGAATGGCAAGGGGTAGTGGTCACATCTCATGGCCATGTTAACCTTCCTCAAATCCACGCATACTTCTGATTTTTCCATTCTTCTTCAGGACTATCACAATGGGTGATACCCAATCTATATGCTCGATCTTAACACTTATTTCATTAATTTTGGACTCATATGTCTACATTTGGACTATTTCTAAAACTCCTTCCCAAATGAAAAGTTTACTTTTTGGTAGTGTCATTTCCACATAATAAATTTTAGAATATCTCTCTATAATGTTGCACTTAATAACAATTTAAATTAATAATTAAATTAAAAATAATAGTTTAATTACTCTTAAATTAATAAAAGGAATTTAAATGTATGAAAAAATTATATGTATGCATGCATGCATGTATGTATGTATGTATGGATGCATGCATACATACATGCATGTATGGATGGATGTATATATGTATGTATGTATGTATGTATGGCCCATGAATGACATTAATTTACCATAAGAGTCCTCTAAAATCTTCAAGATATCATAACGGTATTAACAAACGCCTTTTGAGAGTTTAAAAACTCTAAAATCTGGTAGATTTGGAGTTACACACAACGCTGCACATGCATGCATGGAATGTGCATGTCCTTGGTTCATCAATCAAAGGCCAATGATACATACGGTGGGACCAGTGCACTGCACTGTCCACATGGCATGGGCATGCCCATAACACTTTTATATTTATATTTATATAGTTAAGGTCCATGTATGAGATCAATTAACCATTTGAGTCTTCTAAAATTTCCAAGACTTAATAACGGTGTTAATAAACACCTTTTAGAGTTTAGAGTTTTGGAACTCAAATCGCCAAGACTTAATAATGGTGTCAATAAACAACTTTCAAAGTTTTTGTAGAAATCCTAGTATAATTTTTCATTTTAAAGAATCTTCATTTAAAAGTTTAGCTTTTTCTTAACCTATGAATAACTTTAATAAATAAAAATCATTTAAGTCCATGGATCAACTATGTGTGTGTGTGTGTGCACACATGTGTACATATGTATGTATGTACATACATACGTATGTATATATATATAAGGTCCATGCATTAGATTAATTTACCATGAGAGTCCTCTAAAATCTCCAAGACTTAATAACGGTGTTAATAAACACCTTTTAGAGTTTCGGAATTCTAAAATCTCCAAGAGTTAATAACGGTGCCAATAAACACCATTCAAAGTTTCAAAAAGAAAAAATGGTATAATTTCAAAGAACTTTATAATGGTGCCAATAAACACCTTGCAATAGTTACAAATAATATTTTTTAAGCAAACACCTTCAAATGATGTATCTTGATGGAGGGGGAAAGAGAGAGATATTTGTTTTTTAAATTAAAATTACAATTTTTAATTTTATTTTATTTTATTTTATTTTGTTTTGTTTTATTTTATTTTGTTTTGTTTTATTTTGTTTTGTTTTGTTTTGTTTTTTTATGTTTTATTTTATTTTATTTTACTTTTGTCGCCGCCTCCGCGTTTTGCCCATCTCTTGGACAAGGGAGGGAGGAAGGAGAGGAGAAGGGAAGAGAGAGGGAGAGAAGGGAGGAGAATGGGAAGAGAGATGGAGAGAAGGGAGGAGAAACGGAAGGAAGAAGGAGAGGGGGAACGGAGCACAACGCGAGGGAGAGGGAGAGGGAGGAAGGCAGGGGACCACAATAGGAGCGAGAGTAGAAGGAAGGACTAGAGTAGAAGGAAGAGGGGGAGAGGAAGGGAGAAGGAGAGAGGAAGGGAAGAGTAGAGGAGGGAGTAATAATTTTTTTAAAATAAAATTTATTAGATAGGTGGGTGACGAGGAGGAAGGGAAGAGAATGGAGAGGGAAAGAGAGGAAAGAAGAGGGGGAAGGAATGAAGGTAAGGGAAGAGCGAGGGAAGGAGAGAGAGAGAGACAGAGACAGAGACAGAGAGAAAGAGTCACGCTGCCGTGATTTTTTTTTTTGGGTCGTCGCTCGCCGTCGTCACACTGTCTCGGTGTGTGTGTGTGTGTGTGTGTGTGTGTGTCACGGCCGCACACTATAGAAGAAAGGGAGGGAGAGGGGAGACGAGAAAGAGGAGAGGGAGAGGGAGAGAGGAAGGGGGAGAGGGAGAGGGAGTGCAACACAATGCAAGGGAGAGGGAGAGGGAGAGAGGAAGGAAGGGGAACACGATGAGAGGGAGGGTGTGATTGAAAAGGGAGAGGGAGAGCTTAGAGTCAATATACTTCCCTCAAGGAATTCAAACTTTCCACTCTAAAATTCAAACTTCCCCCCTTTTCCCCATTCCCCCCTTCCCCCATTCCCCATTGCCCATTTCCCAATCCCCCCTTCCCCTCCACCACCCCCCCCCTTCCCCCCTTCCCCTTCCCCTTCCCACCCCCCTTCCCCCATTCCTCCCCCTCTCCCCTTTCCCCCCCCTTTCCCCTACCCTCCCCTCCCCCCCCTTTCCCCCTCCCTTTCCCCCCTTTCCCCCTCCCCCCTCCTTGTCTCTCCCCTTTTCCCCTCCCCTCGCCTTTTCCTCCCCCTCCCCCTTTCCTCCTACCCCTTCCTCCCCCCCCTTTCCTCTCCTCCATCCCATTAATTTCCTTTCTTCCCTAGCCTCCCCAAGATAAATTTTTAAGGGCGAATATTTTCCCAAAGACAAATTTAGGAGCTTCTCCAAACTAGTGTGGCTAATCTTTCAATCTTGAAATTTGATAAATTCGCCCAAAAATTAACATAACTTTATCGTATGAGGTCCAAATTTAGCCCTCCAAGTACTCAAATCGATCGGCATAAGCCATCTAAAGTCATCTATGGGGTTAGAATTTTCAAATTCCAACTAATTAAGAACCTGTGAATGAAGTTTAATTATACTTGATAAATTCGCCTAAAAATTAACATAATTTTATCATATGAGGCCCAAATTCAGCACTTCAAGTACTCAAATCGATCGCTATAAGCCATCTAAAGTCATCTATACGGTTAGAATTTTCAAATTCCAACTTATGAAAAACCTGTGAATGAAGTTTAATTATATTTAAACCAAATTCACAGGCTAATATTTATAGCATGGCTAATATTTGTAACTCTACCCCATACCCTATATCCTAAACCCTGATTCCTATAGCCTAAACCCAAATTCCTATACCATAAACACTATTTCCTATAACTTGAACCCTAAAACCTATATCTTAAATCCTAAACCCTATACCCTATATCCTAAACCTTAAGCCAAAAAATAGTATTTGACCTATGTTATTTGATTGTGCACATAACCGATGGGCACGATCCTTTGCACATGCATCAATCAAATCTATGTTAAAGCACGTGCAAAGTATCATATGCATCAATTATGCTTTTGATGGTCAAAGTCCCCACAAATTCCTTTTTTCACTAAGTGTTATGCAGAACCGTCAAAAAATAGTATTTGACGTGTGTCATTTGAATGTGCACATAACCGATGGGCATGATACTTTCTACACACATGAATCCAACCTATGTTAATGCACATACAAATTATCATACCCATTGTATATTCTTTGGATGGTCAAAGTCGCCACAAACCCCATTTTTCTATCGTGTTATGCACAACCATCAAAAAATATTATTTGAGGTGTGTTATTTGTACGCGCGCATACCCAATGGACACAATAATCTTCACTTATGTCAATACAACCTATGTTGAGGTTTGTACAAAGTATCCTATCCATCGAATATGATTTGGATGGTTAAACTTGCCACAAACCCCATTTTTTACCAAGTGTTATGCACAATCACCAAAAAACATGCTATGAGGTGTGTTATTTGAACATGGACATACCCGATGGGCATGATACTTTGCATGAGTATAAATATAATCTATTTTGAGCTGTCTACAAAGTATCATATAATCTATTTTGAGCTGTCTGCAAAGTATCATGCCCATCAAATATGCTCTAGATAGTCAAAGTCACCACAAATCCGATTTTTCACCAAGTGTTATGCATAACTGTAAAAAAATAGTATCTAAGGTGTGTCATTCAAATGTGCTCATACCCAATGGTCATGATACTTTGCACACATCTCAATACAACTTGGGTTGAGGCGTGTGCAAAATATCATGTCCATCAAATATTCTTTGGATGGTCAAACGCACCACAAACACCTTTTTTCATGAAGTGTTATGCACAACTGCCAAGAAATAGTACCTGAGGTATATTATTCGAATGCGCTCATACCCAAAGGGTACAATGCTTTGCACAAGTAAAAATAAAACCTATTTTGAGGTGCATGCAAAATATCTTGCCATCAGATGGATGGTTAAACACATCACAAACCCTGTTTTTTACCAAGTGTTATGCACAACTACCGAAGAATAGTATTTGAGGTGTATTATTCAAATGCTCTCATACCCTATGGGTACAATATTTTTCACGTGCATCAATACAATCTATTTTGAGTTGTGTGCAAAGTATTATGCCCATTGGATATGCTTTAGATTGTCAAAGTCGTGATAAATCACCTTTTTCATCAAGTGTTATCTACCACAATCACAAAAAAATAGAGTCTAAGGTGTGTTATTCGAATGCGGACATATTGGATGGACATAATACTTTGCATTCATGTCAATCCAACTATTTTTAGGTCTTTAGTATCGTTCCCATCGAATATGCTTTGGATGGTCAAACGTGCCACAAACTCCATTTTTCACTAATTGTCATGCCCAACCACCCAAAAACATGCTTTGAGATGTGTTGTTCGATATATGCTCTAGATAGTCAAAGTCGCCACAAATCCCTTTTTTCATCAAGTATTATGCACAACCGTCAAAAAATAGTATTTGAGGTGAGTTATTTGCACACACACATATCCAATCGCTATGATACTATTGATACAAGTCAATCTAATAGATGTTGAAAATTGTGCAACGTATCATGGCCATTCGATATGATTTGGTCAAACTCGCCACAAACCTCATTTTTCACCAAGTGTTATGCACAACCATAAAAAACACATGCTTTGAGGTATGTTATTCAATTGCACACATATCCGATGGGCACAATACTTTGCAAGTTAATCAAAACAACCTATGTTGATCTTTATGCAAAGTATTGTGCGCATCAGATATGCTCTGGTCAAAGTTGCCACATATCCCGTTTTTTAACCAAGTATTATGCACAACAATGAAAAAATAGTATTTTGAGGTGTGTAATTCGAATGCCCTCATATCGGATGGGAGCTATACTTTGCATACACATCAATATAATATATGTTGAGGTGTGTTCAGAATATCATCCCCATCGGGTATGCTTTCGATCGTCAAACGTGTCACAAACTCCATTTTTCAGCAAGTGTTATGCACAAGCACCAAAAAATAGTATCTGAGGTGTATTATTCGAATGCTCTCATACCCAATGGGCATGATGCTTTGCACACATGTTAATCTAACCTAATTAGAGATGCATGAAAAATATCGTATCCATCAAATATTCTTTGGATCATAAAATATGCCAAAACTCCATTTATCACTAAGTTTATGCACGATTCCCAAAGAATAGTATATGAGTGTGTTATTCAAATGCCCTCATACCCGATGGGCACAATACTTTGCACACATGTCAATAAAACCTATGTTGAGATGCGTGCAAAGTATTGTGTCCATCCGATATGCTTTGGATAGTCAAAGTTGGCACAAACCCACTTTTTCATCAAGTATTATGCACAACTGCCAAAAAATAGTATTTGAGGTGTGTTATTTAATTGCACACATACCTGATGGGCATGATACCTTTCAATCATGTCAATTTAACCTTTGTCGAGTCTTGTGCCAATACCATCATCGGATATGATTTGGACGGTCAAACTCGCCACAAATCATATTTTTCACTAAATGTCATACACGACCACCCAAAATCACGCTCTGGATGTGTTATTCAAACGTGCACACACTTGATGGGTATAATACTTTTCACGTGTTTCAATCCAATCTATGTTGACCTTTGTGCGAAGTATCATGTCCATTAGATATGGTCTGGATGATCGAAGTCGCCAGAAACCTCGTTTTTCACCAAGTGTTATCCACAACTGCCATAAAATGTATTTGAGGTGTGTAATTCGAATGCACTCATACCCGATGGGAATGATACTTCATGCACACATAAATAAAATATATGTTGAGTCGCATTCAAAATATTGTGCCCATCAGATTTGCTTTGGATGTTTAAACATGCCACAAACTCCATTTTTCACCAAGTGTCATGCACAACCGCCAAAAAATAGCATTTGAGGTGTATTATTCGAATGCTCTCATATCTGATCGGCATGATGCTTTGCACACATATTAATCTAATATAATTAGAGATGCATGAAAAATATCATGTCCATCATATATGCTTTGGATGGTCAAACATGCCACAAACCCCATTTTTCATCAAATGTTATGCACAATTGCCAAAGAATAGTATTTGAGGTGTGTATTCAAATGCACTCATACCCGATAGGCATGATAATTTGCACACATGTCAATCCACTCTATGTTGAGGTGAGTGCAAAGTATCATGCCCATCGGATCTGCTTTGCATGGTCAAAGCCAGCACAAATCCAATTTTTCATCAAGTATTATGCACATCCGTCAAAAAATAGTATTTGCGGTGTGTTATTCAAGTGCACACATATCGGATGGACATTCTACCTTGTACTCGTGTCAATTTCACCTTTGTTGAGTCCTGTGCCAAGTATCTTCCCATTGGATATGCTTTGGATGGTCAAACTTGCTACAAACTCTATTTTTCACTAAGTTTCATGCACAACCGCCACCAAAAAACATGATCTGAGGTAGAACCTATTAAAATTTTATATATTTTCTTTTGAATTATAAAGAAAAAGTTGTAAATCCTTGCAAAAATTTAAATTTTTTCTCGTAAAAGTTTCAAATCTTGGCAAATTTCTCAAACCTTTATTTTATCAAGGCATACAAACTTTTGTCACCAATATAAAAGTTTTGCTTCTTAACGAAACTAATAGGAAAAAATCATCCATGGTGTCGGCAAAAGCACCCATGCCTATGTTCATTGGTGCAACTAGTATAGATGGGAAGGAACGGACTCCCAAAGGTGGGGGGTCCTGGGGCATGGTAGCATTGGTACCATGCTACGGGCGATAGGGTGGAAACTGTGATGCCCCAAAATTGACGAAGGCTAGTGGGGCCGAGGCAGTCAAAGGGTCGTAATGCATTCCACCTTGGAAGTTCCTTTCATTCCCTTGACTTGGGTCTTGTGCACTCTGAAGTGTGCATCTCCTTGTTCTGAGCGAGGGCAGCTGTAACATATGACCTGTGCACGTTGCCTGGAATCTTTGGACTTTTGGGTGGGCTTAGGGTATTTGGGGATCAAACTCCCTGAGTTTGAGTTGTACTCCTTCCGTGTGCACATTGCTTGTAATCATTAACCTTGGTGTATTTGGGTATCAAACTCCCTTGAGCTTGTCCTGTTGAAGTAGGTCATTTGGCTTGGTCACCTTTACTCATTGATTACCCTGCATTTGGCGGTTGTACTCTATGGATGTTAACAATCATGCATTATATACCATTTTTCCCCTAGTGTTATGCACATCTGTCAAAAAACATGCTCTTAGGTGTCTTTTTTGACCAAGGACTTATTGAATGGGTAAGCTTTGCATGGTTGATCGAGAATTAAATACCATTTTTACCTTAGTCTCATGCACAACCATTTAAAAACACGGACTTAGGTGTGTTATTCAAACATGTACTTATCGGATGGGGATGCCACTTTGCACACAAGTCAATACAACCTAGGTCGGGGTGCGTGCAAAGTATTGTGCCCATCATATATGCTTTGCATAGTCGATCACGCATTATACAGCGTTTTTCTCCATGGTTATGCACAACAGTCAAAACACACGCTTGCAAGTGTGTTATCTGAACAAGTACTTATGGGATGGGCGTGCTACTTTGCATGAAATTCCATACCACCTAGGTTCAAGCATGTGCAAAGTATTGTGCCCATAGGATATCCTTTGCACTGTTGATCAAACATTAAACACCGTTTCTGACTCAATGTGATGCACATCCCCAAAAAACACGCTCTTAGGTCTGTTATTTTAAAAAGTACTTATCGAATGGGTGTGCCACTTTCAATTCAACTCAATACCACCTAGTTTGAGGTGTATGCAAGTATAATGCCCATTGGATATGCTTTGCATGGTCAATCACACATTATATAGATCTCAATACCACTTAGTTTGAGGGATGCCGCTTTGCACTGATGTACTTATCAGCTCGGGGGGGTCACTATGTATAAACCCTCTATATCACGTGGATTCAAGGCCTATTTCTAAAATACCTTATCTATAAAATTTTCATTAATAAAATGTACCCTTTTTCTATACAAATCTGTAAATTTTTCCCAAAATTATTTTAAATACTCCCTTATGTAAATTAACTTTTGTAAAATTTAGATATTAAAAATGTCCTTCTGTTGTACTCATGTGACATGGTTACATATGATGAGTGACCCCCCGAGCTTATCGCATGGGGATGCCACTTTGCACACAAGTCAATACAACTTAGGTTGAGGTGCATGAAAAGTATTGTACCCATCGGATATTCTTTGCATGGTCAATCACACATTATATACCGTTTTCTCCCTAGTGTTATGCATAACCGTCAAAAAACGTGCTCCCAAGTGTGTTATCCGAACAAGTACTTATGGGATGTGCACAACACATTTATTGCAAATCAATACCACCTAGGTTGAGGCACATGTAAATTATTGTGTCCATCACATATGCTTTGCATGGTCGATCACACATTATACACTGTTTTTTCCTAAGTGTGATGCACATCCATCAAAAAACATGCTTGCATGTGTGTTATCCAAAAAAGTACTTATTGGATGGGTAGGCCACTTTGCATGCAACTCAATACCACCTAGTTTGAGACATGTACAAAGCATTGTGCCCATCCGATATGCTTTGCATGGTTGATGAAACATTAAACACCGTTTCTACCTCAATGTGATTCTCATCTGTCAAAAAACATGTTTCTAGGTTTGTTATCCAAACAAGTGTTGAGATATCGAGCTGCACTCGTGATATGCCAGGGTGACCGTTGTGCATTTATGTCACTGACTTGTTAGCTGCAAATGCGGTTGGTACACTGCCCATGAATAATAGCTGGATGACAGCTATCTTTATGTACTCTAGTTAGTGGCTCAGTTAGTATGCCACCTAGGTTAGCTGAGTTTGGTTTGAGACCCACATATAGGGTTCACCTATTCCTTTTGTACTTAGAGAGAGTTCTTTTGGCTTTCACAACTAAGAAGTGGAAAACTGTTTTCAGCCTCCAACTTTGTGTATATTCCCCCATTGTGTATGTGAGAAAGCCACAAGTGAGACTCCTTCCTTCTCTCCCACTCTCTTCACATGGTATCAGAGCCCGGTTTGTGGTAAGGAGCTCAAGAAAGCAAACCAAGTTTGCAGAGTCTTGGTAAGAGGATCAGTGTTGTTTTCCTTTTTTGAGTTTGGGAGCAAATCTCTGCAGGTAGCACAGTCGGAAAGTGCAAGATTACAGTGTCTCAGATTGGGACGCTCTTCATAGTGACATTATTTTTTTGATTCCAGGCCATTTCAGGGCCCGTTTTGATGGCAAAAGTTTTTTGCAGGCACTCACAAAAGCGCCTCGTTTTTGCTGTGCGACCATTGTTTTGCAGGTCGGTGAAAAGTTACTATAGAAATTGCATTGTATGCTTGTGTGCAAAGATATTGGGAGTCACACAATCATTCTTATTGCGTGTTGATGCAAAATCGTCACTAGGAAGTGACTGTGTGGTTAAATACCACTTTCGTCAGTTTTGCAGATTTGCCCTTGTGAGGCAGACTTGTGTTTTTTGCAGTGACAGAATATTTTTGCAGTGTTCTATAGTGATGTCTGATGCTCTTTCACAGATAGTTACTGAAATGCTTGACAAGAAAACTTCCAAGCATGGAAGTTTAGAATGACGAATTTTCTTAAGGAAAAAGGCTATTGGGAGTTCATTACTCGAGCTGAACAAGAACCAATTATTCCTAATGTTCCCAATCAACAGGAGTTGCAGGCATTTAAAGGATGGCATGAAAGAGCCAAAAAAGTTATGTACTAGCTGTCTATCAGTATTTCAGATTCTATGATTGTGCATATTCAGGATGCAAGCATGCCAAAGGAGGCGTGGGTTACATTGACAAAAATGTATAGCACAAATATGCTAGCCAGGAAAATGCAGCTCAAGCAGGAGTTGCATAATGTGCAGAGAGAAAATATGAGCATCAATGACTACCACATGAAGGTAAAGAAGATTGCAGATGCACTTGCTTCCATTGGGTCGCCAGTGGAAGATGATGATTTAGTTTCTATGACCTTAAATAGTCTAGGAAAGGATTATGCACAATTTCAGACATCCATTGCTATCCGTGAGAATTTTCCTCATTTTGAGGAGTTGATTGCTCTTCTAATTTCTGAACAGCAGAGAAATGGTGGTGCATCTTCTTCAGGAGGAACTTTAAAAGAAACTGTCTTCTACTCAAATGTTGAAAGAGGTAGAGGTAGAAGTAGAGCAGGCCAATCCGGAGGCCATGGCAAAAATCAAAATATGCAGCAAATTCAAGAAAACCAGTCCTATGGAGGAGAACATGGTAGCTTTAGAGGCAGGGGGAGCCAAAGAGGTTGTGGCAGATGGCAGAGAGGCCAAAATGCAAACAGCAATGTTGAATGCTACTACTATGGTAAAGTGGGCCATATGGTTAAAGACTGCTATAAAAAGCAGAATGACATCATGACTAGAAAATTGCAACAAGCCAATTATGCATCCTCTAGTAGACACGGTGATGACAGAAATGAGCATTTGTTTATGGTGCAGCAAATGACCAATTCTGACAAGTGCAGAAGAAAGCAATGATGTGTGGTATGTTGACTCAGGTGCATCAAACCACATTCAAACCACATGACAGGTCATGCAGACTGGATGCAGGAATGCAAGGAAAATGGAAAGACCAAGATTTGTGGAGACTGGTGATGATACTGCACATCCTATTGTGCAGATTGGTAAATTCCTTTGTCTATGCAGGATGGGAAAAAGAAATACTTGTCTGATGTATTTCATGTCCCGAATATCACCAAGAACCTAGTTTCTATTGATCAAATGATTGAGCAGGGCTTGCAGGTCAGATTTAATCCTCATGGATGCTTTGTTGAGGATATAAAAAATAAAGGTCGCTTGATAGCAAAAGGGAAGAAGAAGATCAGGATGTTTATGTTGGATGCGGATATGCCTAAATTGAGTGCAGCAATGTTTGCACATGGGACAAGTGTAGTTGTAGATATTGATATCTGGCATAAACTCATTGGTCATGTTAAGGTACAGCGACTTAAATTAATGCAGGCCCAAAATATTGTTGCAGGATTGCGTAAGTTAGGTTGCAGAAATGCATAAGGTATTTGAAGCCTGTCAATTTGGAAAACAGGCAAGGAAACCATTACCTAGACATGTTGAAGAGAGTAAGAGGCCATTGGAATTAATCCACTCTGATGTGTGGACTACTAAAGCTACATCTATTGGAGGCTGTCATTATTTCGTCACTTTAATTGATGACTACAGCAGAAAAGTTTGGGTGTATTTTATGAAAAAGAAAAGTGAAGTGTTTGGGCATTTCAAAGCTTTTAAAGCTATGGTTGAGAAAGAAACATGCCTGTAAATAAAATGCCTAAGGTCAGATGGAGGGGGAGAGTACCTCTCAAATGAGTTTGCAAGGTTCTTGTAGGAGCATGGCATAAAGCAACAATATTCATGCAGTCATACCCCACAGCAAAATGGACTTACAGAAAGGAAAAACAGGCATATTGGAGAGGTATCTCATGCCATGCTCAATGAGAAAGACCTGCCAGATTATTATTGGGCTGAAGCAGTTGCTACAGTGGTCTACATAATGAACAGGACTCCCACTATAGCAATACATGGCATGATGCCAGAGGAGAGGTATACTGGTAGGAAACCATATATTTCTCATTTGAAAGTTTTTGGTTGCATTGCCTATGTTCATGTGCCAGATGAAATGAGATCGAAGTTGGATCCAAAAGCTGAGAAGTGCATCTTTATTGGTTATTCTCTGTAGCAAAAAGGGTATAGATGCTATAACCCTTCTAGTCGTAAGTTTACAGTAAGTAGAGATGTTGCTTTTGATGAGATGAGCAGCTGGTATAAACCAGTAAATGTGATTGATGATGTAGATGCACAAAATGGTAATGCTGCACAAAATTCATAGCAGAAATCTTAAAATATTAGTGGACCTGTAGTGTCCTCTAGCAAGGTATTCCTTCTGTTGTTACACCTGAAGTAAGGAAGACAAGGGATGTTTTGAGAGCACCTGGTAGTGAGCCTATTTTGCACAGGTCTACTAGAGTTAAGTATCCTATGGATAGGCTAAAATATGATGGATTTACAACCATTCACTATGCCTATATGGTCAAAGTGATACATGAACCAAAACCCACTTCTTTTGAGCAAGCCATGGGAAAAGAAAAATGAGAGAAAGCCATGGATGCCTTGGAAGCAAATGCTACATGGGAATTGGTGCCTTTTCCTAAAGATAAGAATGCAATTGGCTGCAAGTGGGTTTATAAGGTGAAGCACAATTTGTAGATGGTCCTGTGAATAGATACAAGATTAGTTGTCAAGGGGTATGCACAGACATATGGCATTGATTATGAAGAAACATTCAGTCCAGTTGCAAGGATGGCAACTGTAAGAGCAGTCATTGCTATGGCTGCATCAAAGGGATGGTCTTTACATCAGATGGATGTAAAGAATTCCTTCTTGCATGGTGATTTGCAAGAAGAGGTCTAGATGGAGCAGCCACCAAGTTATGTTCCTGCTGTTCATCCTGAGTTTGTTTGCAGGTTGAAGAAAGCCTTGTATGGCTTGAAGTAAGCACCCAGAACATGGTCTGACAAGATTGGACAATATGTTGTCACTATTGGCTTTCATATTTCCAAGGCAGATTTCTCACTTTATGTGAGAAAAATAGAGAAAGGCATTATGCTGCTTGTCATTTATGTTGATGATTTGATCATCACACGTAATAGTGATGAAGATATCCTTCATGTGAAAATGCTATTGAAGTAGAAGTTTGAGATGAAGGATTTGGGAGAGCTGCATTACTTTTTGGGCATTGAGATGATTAGATCCACAAGTGGGATATGGCTCTTGCAGAGGAAGTATGGATTGGACATGCTATCCAAATATGGGATGACAGGCTGTAAGCCTATTTCAGTTCCTTTGGAGCAAAATGTGAAGTTGAGCGCAGATGCAGGTGAGCTTCTAGAAGACCCTACTATGTACAGACGCATAGTAGGAAGTTTGATTTATATGACTATTACCAGGCCAGATTTGAGCTATGCTGTTGTGTTGGTAAGTCAGTTTATGCGGCTAGATGCATACTGAGGTATGTGAAGTCAACATTGCAGTATGGACTATTTTATGAGACTGGGGTTCAGATATAGTTACATGGATACACTGATGCTGATTGAGCTGGTAATATTTCTGATAGAGACGATCTACCAGTGGATATGTGTTCTCTTTTGGGAGTGCTGTAGTCACTTGGAGCAGCAAGAAACAGCCTACAGTTGCCTTGTCGAGCATAGAGGCTGAGTAAAGGGGTGCAACAATGGCTACATGTGAGGTAGCTTGGTTCCATAAGCTACTTTATGATATGAATCAGTCTACAGATGGGCCAGTTGTCATTTATTGTGACAACATGAGCAATATACACTTGGAAAATAACCCAGTCTATCATGCTAGAACAAAGCACATTGAGGTGCATTATCACTATGTGCAGGAGAAGGTTCTAGTAGGTTTTATTGATCTAGTTTATGTCAGCACAGAGGATCAGGTAGCTGACATATTCACGAAGGCATTGGGCACAGAGAAGCTGCACAAGTTCAGAGATATGCTTGGTGTGCAGGAATTGGGATTGAGCTCGAGGGGGAGTGTTGAGATATTGAGCTCCACTCGTGATATGCCAGGGTGACCGTTGTGCATTTATGTCATCGACTTGTTAGCTACAGATGCGGTTGGTACACCACCCATGAATAATAGTTGGATGACAGCTATCTTTATGTACTCTAGTTAGTGGCTCAGTTAGTATGCCACCTAGGTTAGCTGAGTTTGATTTGAGACCCACATATAGGGTTCACCTATTCCTTTTGTACTTAGAGTTCTTTTGGCTTTCACAACTAAGAAGAGGAAAACTATTTTCAGCCTCCACCTTTGTGTATATTCCCCCATTGTGTATGTGAGAAAGCCGTAAGTGAGACTCCTTCCTTCTCTCCCAGTCTCTTCACAACAAGTACTTATGGGATGGGGGCACCACTTTGCATACAAGTAAATACCACATATTTTGAGGCACATGCAAAGTATTGTGTCCATCAGATATGCTTTGCATGGTGGATCACACATTATACACCATTTTTGCCTAAGTGTGATGCACATCCGTAAAAAAACGAGCTCGCATTGTGTTATCCGAACAAGTACTTATCGGATGGGCATGCCACTTTGCATGTAACTCAATACCACTTAGTTTGAGATGTGTGCAAAGTATTGTGCACATCGTATATTCTTTGCATGGTTGATGAAGCATTAAACACTGTTTTTGCCTCAGTGTGAGTCTCATCCATCAAAAAACACGCTTCTAGGTGTGTTATCTGAACAAGTACTTATGGGATGGGGGTGCCACTTTGGATACAAGTCAATACCACCTAGTTTTAGGCACATGCAAGGTATTTTACTCATTGGATATTCTTTTCATGGTCGATCAAGCATTAAACAACACTGTTTTTACCTTAGTGTTATGCACAATCGTCTAAAAACACGATCCTAGGTGTGTTATTTGAACTTGGAGTACTTATTGGATGGGGAAACCACTTTGCACAAAAGTCAATATAATGTAGGTTGAGGTGAGCTTAAACTATTACTCCCATCGAACATGCTTTTTATGATCGCTCAAGCATTAAACACCGTTTTTGCATTTGTGTCATGCACAACCATCAAAAAACAGGGTCCTAGGTGTGTTATTCAAACAAGTACTTATGGTATGGAGGCACCACTTTGCACACAAGTCAAGTTCTTCTAGTTTGAGATGTGTGAAAATTATTGTGCCCATCGGATATGGTTTCCATGGTCGATCAAGCATAAAATACCAATTTTACCTTAGTGTCATGCACAACCATCAAAAAGCACGGTCTTATGTATGTTATTCGAAAAAGTGCTTATGGGATGGGGACGCCACTTTGCATGCAAGTCAATAACATCTAGTTTGAGGCACATGAAAAGTATTGTGACCATCATATATGCTTTGCATGGTCGATCACACATTATATACCATTTTTGCTTCAGTGTGATGCACATCCGTCAAGAAACGTGCTCGTAGGTGTGTTATCCGAACAAGTACTTATTGGATGGGTAGGACACTTTGGATGTAACTCAATACCACCTAGTTTGAGACATTGCAAAGTACTGTGCCCATCAAATATGCTGTGCATGGTCGATGGAGCATTAAACACCATTTTTTCCTTAGTGTGAGTCTCATTTGTTAAAAAAACATGCTTTTAAGTGTGTTATCCGAACAGGTACTTATGGGATGGGGGTTCCACTTTGCATACAAGTCAATACCACCTAGGTTGAGGCACATGCAAGGTATTGTGCTCATCAGATATGCTTTGCATGGTCCATCAAGCATCAAACACCGTTTTTGCCTTAGTGTCATGCACAACCATCAAAAACAGGATCCTAGGTGTGTTATTTGAACAAGTACTTATCGGATGGGAAAAACACTTTTCACAGAAGTCAATACCACCTAGGTTGAGGTGCATGCAAAGTATTGTTCCCATCGGACATGCTTTGCATGGTCGCTCCAGCATTAAACATTGTTTTTGCATTTGTGTCATGTACCATGCACAACCATCTAAACACAGGTATTGTGCCCATCGGATATGCTTTGCATAGTGGATCATGCATTATACACCGTTTTCCCCCTAGTGTTATGCACAACCAGTCAAAAAATGCGTTGCCAAAGGTGTTATCCAGAGATATTTTTATCAAAGTTATGCATATATATTAATATAAATTCTTGGCAAAAGTTTTCAAGCTCATTTTTTTAGTTTCACAATATTGGTAGAATATTGTAGTACTCATTTATATATTTTCTTTTGAATTTTGAAGGAAAAAAATTAAATTCTGGCGAAACTTTAAATTTTATGGCATAAAAGTTTCAAATCCTTGCGAATGTTTCAAACATTTATTTTTATTAAGATATATAAACTTTCGATGCCAATATAAAAGTTTAGCTTCTAAACGAATCTAACTTGAAAAAATCATCCATTGTGTTATCCAAACAAGTACTTATGGGATGGGAGAGCCACTTTTTATGCAAGTCAATAACACCTAGGTTCAGGTGTGTACAAAATTTTGTGCCCATCTGATATGCTTTGCATTGTCGATCAAGCATTAAACACCATTTTTTCCTCAGTGTGATGTAAATCTATAAAAAAACATGCTCTTAGGTATTCGAGTAAGTACTCATCTAATGAATGTACCACTTTGTATGCAACTCAATACTAATTAGGCTGAGTTGTGTGCAAAGTATTGTGTCCACATTAGATATGCTTTGCATGGTCGCTCGAGCATTAAATACCATTTATTCCGTAGTGTCATGCACAACCATCAAAAAACACAATCTCAGGTGTGTTATTCAAAGTACTTATCGGATGGGGGTGCCACTTTTCACACAAGTCAATACCACCTAAGTTGAGGTGAGAGAAAATTATTGTGCCCACTAGATATGGTTTGCATAGTCAATCACACATTATACACTGTTTTCCCCCTAGTGTTACGCACTATCGTGAAAATATGTGCTTCTCGATGTGTTATTCGAAAAAGTACTTATGGTATGGGTGCACCACTTTGCATGCAACTCAATACCACGTAGTTTGAGGCATATGCAAAGTATTGTGCCCATCATATATGCTTTCCATGGGCGATCATGCATTATATGTACACCGTTTCCCCCCTAGTGTTATGCACAACCGAAACGTGTTCCCAAGTGTGTTATCTGAAGAAGCGCTTATGGGATGGGTGTGCCACTTTGCATGCAAGTAAATACCACCTATTTTGAGGTGCTTGCAAAGTATTGTGACCATCGGATATGCTTTGCATTGTCGATCAAGCATTAAGTGCCTTTTTTGCATAAGTGTGATGCACATCCGCCAAAAAACACGCTCCTAGGTGTGTTATCCAAACAAGTACTTATTGGATGGGCATGCCACTTTTCATGCAACTCAATACCACCTAGTTTGAGGTGTGTGCATAGTATTGTGCCCATAGGATATGCTTTGCATGGTCGATCAAGCATTAACTACCATTTGTTCCTCAGTGTCATGCACAACCATAAAAAAACAAGGTCCTAGGTGTGTTATTCAAACAATTGCTTATCGGATGGGGCTGCCACTTTGCACACAAGTATATACAACTTGGTTGGAGATGTGTGCAAATTATTGTGCCTATCGGATATGATTTGCATTGCCGATCAAGCATTAAACATCATTTTTGCCTTAGTGTCATGCAAAACCATAAAAAAACACGGTCCTAGGTGTTTTATTCGAGCAAGTACTTGTGGGATGGGCACACAACTTTGCATGTAAGTCAATACCACCTACTTTAAGGTGTGTTCAAAGTATTGTGTCCATCGGATATGCTTTGCATTGTCGATCAAACATAAAACACCATTTTTGCCATAGTGTCATGCACAAACATTAAAAAACACGATCCTAGGTGTGTTATTCGAACAAGTACTTATGGGATGGGGGTGCCACTTTGCATGAAAGTCAAGTTCACCTAGGTTTAGATGGGTGCAAATCATTGTGCCCATCATAGATGTTTTGCATGGCCGATCATGCATTATACACCGTTTTTCCCCTAGCGCTATGCACATTCGTCAAAAAACACGCTCTTAGGTGTGTTATTCAACCAAGTACTTATTGAATGGGTGTGAAACTTTGCATGCAACTCAGTTTCACTTAGTTTGAGGCGTGTGCAAAGTACTATGCCCATCGGATATGCTTTGCATGGCCAATCAAGCATTAAATACCATTTTAGCCTTAGTGTCATGCACAATCGTTAAAAAACACGGTCCTAGGTGTGTTATTCAAACAAGTACTTATCGGATGGTGACACAACTCTATACACAAGTCAATACTACCTAGGTTGAGGTGTGTGAAAAGTATTATTCCCATCAGATATGCTTTCCATAGTCGATCATGTATTATATACCTTTTTTCTCCTAGTGTATTGCACAACCGTCAAAAAACGTGGTTGCAAGTGTGTTATACAAACAAGTACTTATGGTATGGTCATGCCACTTTGCATGAAAGTCAATACCACCTAGGTTGATATGTGTACAAAGTGTGATACCCATAGGAGAAACGTAGATGTGATAATATTAGCAAATTCCCAATATGTGTGATTGTGTGTGTGTGTTTGTGTTTGTGTGTGGCAAACAGTTTTGATACAACAAAGTAAACACCTCGTCCACAGATCATGCACTTCATACCTTGAGTATTGTGTCAAAATAAACTCTGAAATAAGTTTATTGATGAGGATAAATACGCCCTTGAATAAAATCATAGTTGTTGTATGACCACGATAGGCTCGCTTTGAGTCCTATGATTTTGCTAGCATGTAAGTTTGCAAATAGTATAATAATATATAAATAGTTTGCAAATGTGCATGGCAAGTGAGTAATGGGAAGTGGAAGTGAGAGTGGGGAGGGGGAAGTGGGATGGGAGAGGGGGAGGTAATAGGGGAGTAGGATAATAAGGGAGTGGAATGAGTGAGGGGAGTTAATAGGGGATGGAAAAGAGGAGGGTGGGATGGGGAAATGTGGGATTTTGGGAAATGGAAGGGTGGAATGGGGAAATGGGAGGAGCATGGGCATGGTGGAAATGTGGGATGGGAGTGGTGGAAATGTGGGATGGGCGTGATGGAAATGATGGGACGGAAGAGGAAATGGATGGGGGGGAGGGCCAATGGGAGAGGGGGAGGAAAGGGAGAAGAAGATTGGGATGAGGGATGGGGGTCCAATGGGAGAGGGGGAGGAATGGGAGCCAATGAGAGAGGAGAGGAATGGAGAGCCAATAGGAGAGGAGGAGGGAAACCCTAGTTTTTCTTATACATAGTCTTCCTTGCCTTCATTTATTCTCCCCTCATTCCATTGAAGCAAGAAAGCAAGGAAGAGCAAGAAAGCAAGAAAGGAAGATCAAGAAAGAAAGAAAGAGCAGTCACAAACCTTTTTCCAAGTGCTTGTAATTTTTTTTTGAGTAGTTTCTTATCTAAGTTTTCTAGATTTGTTTTTTTTTTAATTTGAAGAGAGAGAAATAAGAAAGAAAGAACGAGAGGATAGAAGAGAGAGGAACTAGAGAGAGAGAGAAAGACTTTAGAGAGAAGGAGAGGAGTCCTGGGGGCCGCCACCTCCAGGAGGAGGAGGGAAGTAGGAGAAAGAGAAAGGAGAAGGTGGCGGTGGGGAGAGAGAGGGATGGAAGGAGGGAGGGAGGAGAGAGAAAGAAAGGTATGAGAGGGAGGCAGCAGGGAGGGAGGTGGCGGCGACGGAGGCGGGGGGAGGAGAGGCAGTGGCAACAGGGGGAGGGGGGAGGCAACGGTGAGGGAGGAGGGAGGCTGCGACGGTAGAGGGAAGGGGAGGGCAAAGGGGGAGGCATGATAGGGGAGGTACAAGAGGGGGGGAGGCGACCGAGTGGGGCATGCAAGTGGCAAGGTGGGGCGAGCGAGGGGTGGAGGGGTAGTAGGGTAGGAGAGAGGAGGTTGAGAGGTAGTGGGAGAAGGGAGGCAGTGGGGTGGCAGGGTGGTGCGAGTGGGGGATAGAGGGGGTAGCAGGGAGGAGGCTATAGTGGAAGGGGATGGGATGGCATGGTGGGGCAAGGGGATGGGTAGCTAGAGGAGGGAGGAGGGAGATGGCATGGTAGCGGTTAGTGGGAGGGGGTAGGTGGCGCACAGGAGGGGAGGAACTAACGGGAGGGGAGGCAGTGGGAGGTGTAGGGGAGGTGGCGGGGTGAGAGGAGTGAGGGAAGGTAGATGAGAGAGAGAGAGAGATCGAGAAGGAGGAGCCCTAGCCACCGCGGCCCCAAGGGGTGAGAGGAGTGAGCAAAGGGAGCGGAGGGAGGAAAGGAGAGAGAGAGAGAGAGAGAGAGAATCTCCAAGAGTTAATAAAGGTGCCAATAAACACCATTCAGAGTTTCAAAAAGCAAAAATGGTATAATCTTAAAGAACTTTATAATGGTGCCAAAAAACACCTTGCAATAGTTACAAAGATTTTTTAAGCAAACATCTTCAAATGACGTATCTTGATGGATGGGGAAAGATAGGGAAATTTGTTTTTTTTTAATTTAAATTAAAATTTTTATTTTATGTTATTTTGATTATTTATTTATTTATTTTATTTTATTTTTGTCGCCGCCTTCATGCTGCCGATCTCTTGGACAAGGGAGGGAGGAAGGAGAGGAGAAGGGAAGAGAGAGGGAGAGAAGGGAGGAGAAAGGGAAGGAAGAGGGAGAGGGGGAATGGAGTGCAACACAAGGGAGAGGGAGAGGGAGGAAGGGAGGGGACCACGATGGGAGCAAGAGGAGAAGGAAGGACTAGAGTAGAAGGAAGAGGGAGAGAGGAAGGGAGAGGGAGAGAGGAAGGGAAGAGTAGAGGAGGGACTAATAATTTTTTAAAAATAAATTTAGTTAGATAGGTGGGTGACGAGGAGGAAGGGAATGAGAGGAAAGAAGAGGGGGAAGGAATGAAGGTAAGGGAAGAGCAAGGGAATGAGAGAGAGAGAGAGAGAGAGAGAAACAGAGAGAGAGAGAGTCGCAGCAATAAAAATTAGAAAAATTTACTGCTCGCTGTCGCTGTGCTACCACGGCGGGGGGGGTCACTATGTTTAAACCCTCTATATCACGTGCGTTCAAGGCCTATTTTTAAAATCCCTTATCTGTAAATTTTTTCATTAATAAAATGTACCCCTTTTCTATACAAATCTGTAAATTTTTTCCAAAACTATTTTAAATAGTCCCTTATGTATATTTATATCTGTAAATTTTAGGAATAAAAAATATCCTTCTTTTAAACTCACGTGATAGGGTTACATATGATGAGTGACCCCCCCGAGTGTACACATGCGTGCACATACACACACACACACATATATAGTTTATCCATGGATTTAAATGGATTTTATTTATTCAAGTTATTAAAAAGTTAAACTTTTAAATGAAGATTCTTTAAAATGAAATATTATACTAGGATTTCTACAATATAGGGTAATGTAAGAATTACATTTCTTAGTTTTTGCATTATTAGTACAATATGATAGTGTAAGTAAATAAACTCTTTCTTTCAAAAGGGTAGTGTCATCTTTTGGTTTTGAAAGGATATTTTCATAAAGTAGATTTTTTCAATAGAAATTTAAGTACAAAAATGAATCGAGGCCATGCACCAGTCTATGTAAGAAGTTACGTTAATTTTCATAATTTTAGTTTTATTTGCTATTGTTTCTTATCTTTTGGTGTAGCTTATCTTTGTTACATTTTTATAATTTTAATTTTATTTCCTTCAAAACACTCTTAAAAATTCCTTTTTTTAATGTTTTTATCTGTGTTTTGAAGCGTGAGTTTTTCCTTAAATTTTATCCATAAACTAGTCCAAAAGTATCTGTTAAAATGAATTTGTACATTGACAAGTCCAAAATTAATGAAATAAGTGTTACTATGAGAGAGAGGTAAGAAAATATGCTAACTAGAGAGAAAGGAGTGGTGAGTGAGAGGGGAAGGTATGCGACTAGAGAGAGAAGAGAGGTGAGAAGACATGAGGGAGAGGGGAAGGTATGCGACTAGAGAGAGAGGAGAGGTGAGAAGACGTGAGGCAGAGGGGAAGGTATGGGACTAGAGAGTGGAGAGGTGATGCAAAGTATGCGACTAGAGAGGGAGAGGGAGCACCATTAGAGAGAGAGAGAGAGAGAGAGAGAGGAGTGGAGGGAGAGAGAGGTCAAAATCTTACCACTAAGAGTAGAAGATTAGGAGAGCGACCCACAAGTAATAGTGACAAATAAGAGCATACCACGAGCAAGAGCGACAAATAAGAGGGACATGCAAGAAGAATGTTGAACACAAATCGTATGAGAAAAATGTTGAACAAATTTTGAATTCAAATTTCTCTGGAAGAATGTTGAATTTAAATTTTTCGCACTTTTTTTAAAATTCAAATTTATTCATGAGAAGGAGGAGTGGGAGTAAAAGCCTAGTTTTTCTTATATATACACTTCTTTCCATTCATTCAATCTCATTCTCTCCTCATTTCATTGAAGCAAGAAGGACCAACCGAAAGAGCAAGGATAAGCAGGGCCTTACTTTTTCCAAGTACTTGCAATTCTTTTTCAATTAGTTTCTTATTTGAGCTTTTGAGTTCTATTTCAATTAGTTTCTTATTGAAATTTGGCTTTTTAAATTTGAAAAGAGAGAGAGAGAGAGAGGAGAGAGAGAGCAGGAGATTAAGAGAGAGAAGAGGAGAGGGGAGGGAGGGAGGGAGGGGCAGAGAGAGAGAGAGAGAGAGAGAGAGAGAGAGCGAGAGAGATTAAGAGAGAGATTAAGAGAGAGAATGAGAAATCATGGGGGCCATGGCTGCTAGGGAGAGAAAGAGAGAGAGAGAGAGGAAAATAGAGATGGAGAGAGAGAATGAGAGAGAGAGAGAGAGAGAGAGAGAGAGAGAGAGGAAAGTAGAGATGGAGAGAGAGAGAGAGAGAGAGAGAGAGAGAGAGAGAGAGAACGAGAAATCCTCGGGGCCATGGCTACCAAGGGAGAGAGAGAGATTAAGAGAGACAATGACAAATCCTAGCTGCCATGGCCCCCATAGGAGAGAGGGAGGGAGAGAGAGAGTGGCTACCATGGTCGCTAGGGATAGAGGGAGTCCAAGGGAGAGAAAGAGAGAGAGAGAGGAGAGAGTTAGAGAGAGAGAGAGATTAAGAGAGAGGGAGTCCAAGGGAGAGAAAGAGAGAGAATGACAAATCCTAGCTGCCATGGATCCTAGAGGAGGAGAGAGGAAGAGAGAGAGTGAGAAATCCTAGCAGCCATGGCCACCAGAGGAGGGACCTTGGCGAAGGGAGAGACAAAGAAAGATTAAGAGAGAGAACTACATGGCCAGAGTAAAGAGGGAGGGAGAGAGTACAGAGGGAGGAGGTGAGAGAGAGATTAAGAGAGATAATGATAAATTGTGGTGGCCATGGCCAGTAGAGGAGAGAGGGAGGGAGAGAGAGAAAGATTAAGAGAGAGAACTACATGGCCAGAGGAGAGAGGGAGGGAGAGAGTAGAAAGAAAGATAAAGAGAGAGAACTAAATGGCCATGGCCAGAGGAGAGGGAGGGAGAGAGTAGAAAGAAATATTAAGAGACAGAACTACATGGCCATGGCCAGAGGAGAGAGGGAGGGAGAGAGTAGAGAGAAGGGAGAGAAAGAAAGATTCAGAGACAGAACGACAAATCCTGGGGCCGATGGTCCCCAGAGGATAGAGGGAGGGAGGGAGAGAGAGAGAGAGAGAGAGAGGGGGGGAGGAGAGTAGAGAGGGAGAGAGAGAGACAGAGAGAGACAAAGAGAGACACAGAGAGAGAGAGAGAGAGAGGGAGGGCGAACCGGATGGTAAAGGGAGGGGGAGAGTAGAGAGGGAGGGAGGGAGGGAGGGGGAGAAAGAGAGAGAGAGAGAGAGAGAGAGATTAAGAGAGAGAATGAGAAATCCTGGTGACCATGATAGCCAGAGGATAAAGGGGGAGAGGGAGAGAGAGAGAGAGAGAGAGAGAGAGAGAGAGAGAGAATGACAAATCCTAGCAACCATGGCCACCAAGAGGAGAGAGGGAGGAGAGAGAGAGAGAGGTATGAGAGGGAGGGAGAGAGGGAGGGAAAGAGTGAAAGATTAAGAGAGGCATGAGAGAGGGAGAGAGAGAGAGAGAATGACAAATCTTGGCTGAGAGGGAGGGAGACAGTAGAGAATGAGAAATCCATGGGGCAAGAGGAGAGAGGGAGGGAGGAGAGAGAAAGAGAGGTATGAGAGGGAGGGAGAGAGGGAGGGAAAGAGAGAAAGATGAAGAGAGGCATGAGAGAGAGAGAGAGAGAGAGAGAGAGAGAATGACAAATCTTGGCCAAGAGCGAGGGAGAGAGTAGAGAATGAGAAATACTTGGGACCATGGCTGCTAGGGATGAGGAGAGAGGGAGAAAGGCATGAGAGTTGAGAGAGAGAGAGAGAGAGAGAGAGAGAGAGAGAGAATGAGTGGTTGCCAGGGATGAGAGAGAGAGAGAGAGAGTGAGTGAGTGAGTGAGCATGTGTGCATGTGAGAGAGAGAGAGAGAGAGAGTGAGAGAGAGAGAATGAGGAATCCTCCCAGCCATGGCCTCTAAGAAGAGAGAGAGAGAGAGAGAGGAAAGAGAGAAAGATTAATATATTTAAATGTTTTATATTATACTTTAATATCTTTTAAATTTAAATTATAAAATTATGAATTTATGGTATTTTTGAAGGTGATATAATATTAGATATATATATTAATTTTTTAAATTTAAAAATGTTAACTTTTCTTTAGATACCTTCTGTTCAGTTTCTCACATGCAAGTTTAGCCTATACATCAAAACCCCTTCTTTTGCATATTTAAGCCTCTTAAACCCCAAGACATTAAAATGAACACAAAAAAAAAATATATTTATTGCTTTTCTTTGCTTTGACGGTTGGTTTAGCATAGATTAGCATAGATTAGATTGCCTTAGAGGAGAAACAACTCTCCAAGTTGCCCATCGAAGCCATGCTCAAATTTTTTCAACTAGTTCCTAATCGTTGTCAGTCCCTTCGCTCACATGCAGTTTCACACTCATAACATGATATTAAATAACACCTTTCACCATTTACCAAGAAGTTTATTAGTGGGTAGATTGCATCAGTAGATAGCATATATTAGTGGACAGATTACATGTCATGGGGCATATTGGAGCTTGATCACTATAGTGGTCATTTTATTTCATTGTAATTTTTATTGGCTATTTTTATTTCATTTGTACAAATATTTGAGTGCATTTATTGTTATAAAAAACCTTGTAAAGCCTTCTAGGCTATTTTCCACATTTATTGCCATATAAAGCCTTGTATTAAACCTGACCATTCACTATTTAGCGAGCAGTTTATCAGTAGGCTGCAGAAGTGGGTATCAATGGAGTAGTTTATTAGTGGGTAGATTGCATCGATTGGGTATTTATGGACAGATACATGTTAGTGGACAGATTACATGAACGTTAGTGGACAGATTACATGAATGTCATCGGAAAGATTGGAGCTTTATCACTAGAGTGGACATTTTATTTGATTGTAAAGCTTTATTGGCTAATTTTCTTACATTTGTACAAATATTTAAGCCTTAAAAATCCTTCTAGGCTATTTTCCACATTTATTGCTATAAAATACCTTGTAAAGCCCTCTCGGCTATTTTTCACATTTATTGCCATATGAAGCCTTGTAAAGCCTTTTGGGCTATTTCCCACATTTATTGTATCAAGCCTTGTATATTGCACTTTACTTGTTTGTATCTAAATTCCTCATTATCTTTTCTTGTAGGATTATGGAGCAATCAAATAATCTGGGGGCTAGTCTAAATGACGCTAAGATTAGAGCATGGGTCTTTGATGCCACTTTGAATTTGAAAGGAAAGGAATATAGCCCCAACATATTTGGTAGGAGGACTCGATATCACATGGGCAAAAGAGTTTTTTTTCTTGATCAAAAGGAAAAGAGACTCTTCCTACTTATGTCAAAAAGGGAGCTCAATGATGGTGAGGATCCATGGGATGCTACATTTACCTTAGAAAGGATCCATGGTGTCTTTGGGATAACAATTCTTGGAGGACACAGTTGGGTTCTTGAACCACCCTCTTGAGTTGTAGAACCACACTCTTGATTTCTACACATACACTGGTGGGGATATCCTACCCATCTCATGCAAGTCTTCTCACACTCCCCTTGTGTCTTTGTCACCAACCAACTATGCCCAAATAGTAGCCCCCACATTCTTGAAGATATGCATGGGATCCAAGAGGTGATTGATTTGTAACTCGCCCCAATATGAAAGCTCATGAGATAGACATCCGCCCTACCAGTCCATGACTAGAGGAGGCTCCTCACTATTAGCTCTCTAATCCCAAATTCAGTCACTTGCCTTCTTATGGACCGATGGTGGATCAAGTTGACCTTCACGTGCAGGATATCAAGTGGAAGATATTGAGCATGATCTTCATAAACCATCTTTCTCATATGTTTGGAGTGTTGAGCATTCAAACTAGGGCACAAATAGGACAAGCATGGTACCCTTGCGTTTTAAGTCCTACATATATGCATGGACACATAGGTCGTTAGACATGCATAGATCATACCACAATAGAAACATAAAGGTATCAATAGGCATCCAAAAGCACGTACCTCCACACTCCCCAAATCCTAGATAGTCATGCATGGTCCACATCAAAATTCCCCTAATGTACATGTCTGTGGCTCACCTTGAGGCTTTAGCAATATCAAAGACATGTATGCCCCTCCAGAGGGTATGTAGATTCTCGATCGAGGCTTCCATGTACACATCCATATTTTAGGCCTTGTACTTCCTCGGCACAAGCAGGGCAAGCATGAGGTTTCCTTTCTTTATTGTTAGCCATGGTGGGACATTGTAGTTCACCAAGACTATGGGTCATGTCAACCAAGATGTGGAGCATAACCTGAAAAAGTTCACGCCATCCATTATGAGCGTGAGATATAAATTGTGTGGCTTCCTTGCACATTCGTTGGGCAATAGAGTTGCATCTAAACATGTGATGTATTCTAGGGATGATGGGAAAATGTCTTAGGACATTCACTTGGATTGTCTCCCCTAGCAAGTCATGTCTATAGCGTTGTGCTCCACACTTCGGGAAATTAACCAAATCGACATACTCATGACAAAACAAAATACAATCATTAGGGCAAGCATGGATGGTGTCATAATCCATCCCAAAACAAAGAGCGTCAACATCTTCTTTTCTTCGTCTGTAGAATTGGGCATGGTATTTGGGACAGGAAACATCTTCTAAAGAAACCTATTACAATTTGCATATCCAAGAAACTTGTGAATGAGATAATAACTAATTAAAACAATTAGGAACAAGATCCTAAGATCAAGGATCCAAACCTCATCAAGGCTGAGACGATTGTAAATTCAAGATCGAGAGGCAATCTTGTAGTTTTGACATCCTCACACCATCATACAACAGCGTTGATGCCAAATCTCGCATCATAGTCTCATGCTCAGACATCTCACCCCCATCTCCCATGGTGCCTCCAAAAAAAGAATCCATCATGTTTGCCATACTCTTGTCCTCCTCTAGAGGATCATCCTCAAGATCATATTGATTGAACTATGGTGGTGGTGCATGTGCTCCCTCACTGCTGTCCTCATTCTGCATAATATAATGATGCAAGGTTCCTGTATGCAATAAGGACACACAATACAAATATCCATGAATCATTCAAATATCAATGCTTTACTAATGATGCACTAGCATGTCGATGTACAATCTCTTGTGGTGACGCCTCTCCATACATCTACAAGTGGTGCATGACAATACTTCATTGATGACAAGGACAAGGCAATCTCTCATGAAGCCACTCCAAACTCTTGGGAGGTGGCCCCCTATCTGATCATGCTGTCACTACTCATCCTTTCCAACCTACACACATCCACAACCATCCCCCCAAGTGAATTCAAACACCCAAACACCCAAATCCCCCAAATTCCCTTAAACCCCTATATCCCCTCTTTCTCCAAACAACCCAGGGCCTAAACCCCCCCTAAATCCCTTCAAATACCCTCTCACCCCCCAAAATCCCCCCCCACTCCCCAACCCCCCCCAAAAACCCGAAAACGTTAAACCCCAAAAAGCCTAAGTTGTTTCATTGGTATGGGCATCGATATATACTGACGACCATACCAACATCCATATTGATGCTCTCCTTTTATATACCCATAGTAATACTGATGCCCTTTTGACATTTTTTGGGAACCAAAAACCGTGCAGTGGTGTTCGTCCTACAACGCCATTCATTTTTTCATGTGTTCTACTCCCTCGCTTTTGCTTTCAGCTTGCAATCACTCGCAACCCTTGCCTCCTCACTCCTACCTCTCCCTCCCACTCCCACCTCTCCATCCTTTCCTACATTGTCCCTCTGCCCCTACAAGACTAATTGCAGCTCCCTCTCCATCTCAAGGTAAGAATTCCTCTCTTCCCATTCTATTTCAAGTTTTTTTTGTTTCTTTGTCTTTATTTCTACCTCTCCTCTTATTTCCCTTCCTCTTCTTTCACTTTTCCTTCCTTTCACTAAAGTTTCTCTCCTCCTTTCCTTTCCTTGTTTTCTCTAAAGGAAGAAACAATACATAAGAAACAATCATGAGAGAGAAGACTATGAAAGCTCTACCTATTGTTTTTGTGCTTTCTCCTTGTTTGTAGGTTTCTCTTTGTCTCCTCAATTCATACTCTTTGGGATGTTTCTTCTCCAAACTCCTCCTTTCACTAATTAGTTTTCTTTAAATGGTATGTTTACTCTCTTTTATAGGGTCAGGACATGAAACACGTCCTCTTCTGAGCGGGATTATCTGGTGCCAAGACATGTCATTTCTAGGTAAGAACGTTTCCTCTCTTTTTCTATTTTTCTTTTTGTGATTGCATTGGCTTGCAACTAGCGCCTTAAGTGCTAGCTGTAGTGATGGGCGTAGGAACTCTTATCCTCTCTTCTTCCCTCTTCTCCTCTCTTCTCCCAACTCTTATTTTCTCTAATCTCTTTTTTCTTATTTCCTCTAATCTCTTTTTTCTCCTTTTCCTCTTGATCTTCTCTTCTCTTCTCTTTTCCTCTCTTTCCCTCTCTTCTCACGTCTTCTCTTATTTCATCTCTTCCCCTCTCTTCTCTTTTCCTCTCTTCTCCTCTTCTCTCTTTTCCTCTCTTTTCCCCTCTCGTTTTTCCTTTTTTCCCCTCTCTTTTCTTCTGTCTTTTCCTCTCTTTCCTTCTTTCTTTGCCTCTCTTTTCCTTCCTCTTCTCTTCCCTCTCTTTTCTCCTATCTCTTCTCTTATTTCATCTCTTCCCCTCTCTTATATTCTCTCTTTTCCTCTCTTCTCCTCTTCTCTTATTTCCTCTCTTTTCCTCTCTTTCCTTCTAGACTCTTTTCCTCTCTTTTCCTTCCTCTTCTCTCCCCTCTCCTATTTCCTCTCTTCCCCTCTATTCTCTACCCTCTTTTCTTCTCTCTTTTCCTTGTCTCTTCTCCTTCCTTTCGTTCTCTCTTGTCCTCTCTTTTCCCCTCTCTTCTCTTCTCACTTTTCCTCACTTTTCCTCTCTTTTTCTCTATTTTCCTTCTCTCTTTTCCTTGTCTCTTATCCTGTCTTTTCCTTCTCTCTTTTCCTCTCTTTTACTTCTCTCCTTTCCTCTCTCTCCTCTCTCATGTGAAGCTTCAATAGCCTGACATTGACCAACAAGCATATGCAGACTTGTGTCATTGTGCCCCTCTCCCCATCATTCTTTGAATTCCTGAGAGTCTTGGTTGTCTCAAATGCATTTTGGACTTTTATTATCTGTGTCATGGCAACTAGAGGCTAAGATTCGATACCCAAGAATTCAAAGAATGATCCGAGTCTTTAAATGATTGCTAAATCCTAGGCTGCACCAGTGCAAGGAGCCTATCTTTTTCTCTCTCTTTTCAAACTTTAGCAAATATCCAAGACGGGTTACAACAAATATCCAAGAGAGGGATTCCTCTCATACACCAATAATTGTAACCCTAATTCTCCAAATCGAAGTACTTTATAAACTATAAAGACTTTATTCAGCGTTTCTTTTCATGAAGTGCTACCCTCCCCTTTGTCATCTCTCTTCTTCTTCTTCTTATCCTTCACCTCTTTTTTCTTTTGATCCTTAGCCCAAGGAGCTTCCTTGGGGGCATATGGCCTTTCTCCTAGATCAAGCTCTCCATCTCCTCTCAATAGAATCCTCTAGGATCTCCCTATCAGTCTTGTACATTTCCTCATCGGGCAGATCCTCGCCCTCGGCATGTGCATTTGGACACAAATGCGCACTAGGGAGTGATGGTATATCTACCTCCCCATCCTTTATATCGTAATATTGACTGTACAGCTCCTCCAAGTATGCTGTAATAGCTTTTTCATTAGGGGCCATGGAGAGTAGCAGAGAGAGAGAGCAAAGAGAAGGGAGCGACTACTAGCAGTTGATTGGGGGGACAATCAAGGAAATGGAGCTTCAGAAGGAGAATCATCTTCAACCATGTATGAGGAAGTGGTGGATCACACTACTCTTCACCAACAAAATGAGCTTCTTCTTGATAAGACTATAATAGGTACTGAAAGAGATGAATACCTAGAAATGCTTGATGGGTTTCCTAATTGTTTTAAAATAGTTACTCACAGGTGCGCCAAGTTACCTTAGTGGAGCACAAAATTGACTTGAAGCCTCAAAGCAAGCCAGTGGTGCAATGGCTTAGACGGTTAGGAGTGGTACAAGCAGAAGTGCTCAAGAAGGAGGTAACTAACTTGCTCCAAGCTAGATTTATCTTTCCAATTTAGAATTCAGAGTGGGTTTCTCTAGTGGTGATTACTCCTAAGAAAGGAAAGAAATGGCGTGTTTGTGTGGACTTTCGCCCTCTGAATACATGCACAAAGAGGGATTATTTTCCTCTACCATTTCAAGATGAGATATTGGATCAAGTTGCAGGCCATGAAATATATTTAGTATGTGATGGGTACTCCAGATACTTCCAAATTTGGATTTGTGAGGAAGATCAGTGGAAGACTTCATTTGTTACACCATGGGGGGTGTATGCATATAGGGTGATGCCATTTGGTTTAACTAATGCACCAACAACTTTCAAACGTTTCATGAGCCAAGTATTTGTAACCTACTTGTGAAAGATCATAACAGTGTTTTTGGATGATTTTTGCATTTATTCAAGCCATGTGGATCACTTGGAAAAGTTGAGGATTGCATTGAAAAGTATTGATGATGCAAAAGGTTGCCTTAATCCTACAAAATGCCATTTGGCCAAGAAGAAGGTGGTTTTGTTAGGACATGTTGTCTTGGAGGAAGGTATAGAGATGGATCATGAGAAGCTACAAGCAATCATGGCCCTTCCACCATCTAGTAATGTCAAAGAGGTGAGGAGCATTTTAGGTAAAACAAAGTATTACTAGCACTTTGTTGATATGTTTTCTGAAAAGATGTATCCTATAAATTTATTGACAAAGAAAAATGTATCTTTCCAATGGGGACTAGAGCAAGATAAGGCATTTTGTTTGCTTAAGGAATGCATGAGCCAAAGGCCAATTATGCAGCCTCCTAAGTGGAAGGATGATTTCTATGTGAATCTAAGTGTGTCAACTCATTCAGTGGAGCTATACTACTTTAGAAGGGTGAGCAAGGATGCATGCAACCAGCGTATTATGCAAGTCAGCAACTCACGAAAGTTGAGGAGAGGTACGATGAAATGGAGAAGAAGGTTTATCTTTGGTCTTTATAGTGAAGAAGTTTAGCTCATACTTGTTGCCTCGCCCTTTTTTCTTCCTTACATCTCAACCTGCTTTACAATTTTTGGTTCGCAAACCCAATCTTGCTGGAAAGTTTGCTAAGTGGATTTGTGAGCTTCAAGAGTTCTCTTTCACTCTTATTACAGAAAGCACCACTAGAGCTTCTCTTGCAGATTTTCTTATAGGTAAGAAGGAAGAAGAAGTAACAAAGGCAAACGAAGACTTAGATGAAGAGTTGGAGACCCCACCAACAGCTTTCAAGCTGCATTTTGATGGAGCCTTTAGCCCTTCTAGGAAATGTGGGGTTGGGGGGATAATTCTATTTGATCCAGAAGGAAAAGAGGTATGGGCCAAGGGTAGGCGATTTTTTGAAGCAATATCAAATAATGTGGCCTAGTACAATGCATTGATCTATGGATTAGAAGATTGCCTAAAGGAAGGAGTGAAAGAGGTAGAGGTTAAAGGGGAATCTCAACTGGTCATTAGGCAAATGAAAGGTGTTTATAAGGCACGGAGTCCTAATCTACAATATCTTTATAAAAGAGCGATGGAGTTAAAGGAAGCTTTTAAGTTTTGCAAGTTTGTGCATATTCAAAGAAAACATAATCATCAAGCTAATGAGATGGCTACTAAAGCTATGGCTTCTTTCACTGAAGCTACTCTTGCATTGATAGATACAGGTTGGCCAGAGCTCCCAGATGTTCAATATTACTTAGATGAAGGACATTTTCCTCATGGATTGACCCCTCAACAAAAGCAGAGGCTCACAAGGAAGGCTCGTCCTTATACAATCCTTGGGGATGTTCTATACAAGCAAGGTAAAGATAAGGTTCTTAGGAGGGTAGTGAGCTTGGAAGAATCTAAAAGGATTATGGAGCTATGTCATGAATGTTCAAGTCACTTTGCTTCAACTAGCACTACTCAAAAGATCCTTAACACAGGGTATTATTGGCCCTGACTCAACAAAGATGTCCATGAGTGGTGCCGAAGTTGTGAAGTATGCCAAGCATATGGACACAAGCAATTGGTTCCTGGGCCCTTGAATCCCATTCCAACATATGGTCCATTTGAGAGGTGGGGTTTGGATTTTGTTGGCCCCCTTCCTCATTCTTCACAAGGGAAGTATTATATATTAGTTGCAACTTATTATGCAACTAGATGGGCAGAAGCAAAAGCTACTGTCAACAACAAAGCAACAATGGTGGCATCATTTCTCAAGGAGTTTATATGTGCCCATTTTGGTTGCCCTTTGGAAATCCTTACAGATGGAGGGAGGTCATTTAGGAATGACTTGATTGAATCTTTCAATGAGTACCGGTTAAAATTGTCTTTCTGTGGATACCATGGCTATCAGACCCCCATGCCAAGCACGGGGATTTGCTAGGGGGGGAAAGATGTGACAACAAAAAATGATATTTTGTTTTGAAACCTGTGTGAGGATTTGTGGGGCCGCAAGGTGACAAAAGCTAGCCACGGAGACAAAGAACCAAGAAGCGTGATGAAGAAGTTGGTGGCGGGAGACGGCTCTTTGCGGCTACTCTCACTATAATGGCTTGTCAATCTTTTGATGTCGACTACTTTATTTCATGTAATCATTAATGTGGGTTTGACACTAATTAGATTAATTAGTGAAAATGATTGGAAAGGTGATTATGACTAGAGTGCATCATTGTAAATACCACGGGTATGAATTATAAATACGTTGGTATAGGGATAGAATGGTTTGGGAGATATTATTTGATTTGTAATTGGGAAATAGAAATGACTCATATATCTAGAGTGGGCTAAAAGTCTACATGGACTCAATAATGTACTAAAATAATAGGGAGTGCACATGGAGAGCATGTGGAGGGCATGTGGAAAAGTGTGGAGGAGTGTGGAGTCAAAAGGAATCCTTCTAGAATTCTTATGTGGAATGTGGAGGATGTTGACATGTGGAAAAGAGGAGGGTCCTCTTGGGCTCCATGTGGGAGGACTATTGATTTTTCTATTCAAAAGGATAAAGAAGCATCTTGTGATGGGACACTTGTCAAAATCCTCCTAAAAGGACAATTGATGGTGACCCATGCCCTTATGTCACGAAGAGGTGAAAGAATCTACTACCAGCAAATGTAACAGGGTGAAGGAAGGTGAGAATTGCACTATAAAAGAAGCCCCTCCCCTCTCTCTCAAGCATTTCATGTTCTCCTTGTAGCCTTGCTGTTGCCTTGTATCTAGCTTCTTCTATGCCTCTCCTTTCCCTTGAGCCTTAGCCCCTCTCTCCTTTGTAGTTCTCTCCCATTGGAAAGCTTTCGTGGCTTCCAGAACCAAGATCTTCCCTTCTTTTCCCATTTTCTCATATTTTTTTCCTCTTTGCTCGGGAGCTCCGTTGGTGCTCATGTATGGCTTGTTTTGGGATCTGTTCTGAGGGGATTCTCTACCCTTTAGGGTGACTTCATTCCAATATGTACTGTGGAAGCAACCCCTTCAGTAAGAGAAATCGTTGCCTTTTCCTATTGCTCAAGTCGCTCTTGGACTGTTTTGGTACCCTGTCGTAAAACGGCCATAACTTTCTGCTCCCTACTCCGTTTTGGTCGATACCTATATCAAAATCTTTGTCTCTTTGAGCTCTATCCACTTATGTATTTAATTCCATGATTTTATTTACTGAGAAAATGTTATAGTGTGCAAATTATGGTAGACTTGGATTTGGCATAGTTTTGGAGTCTGTTACTAAAATGGTCCTAACTTCTCATCTCTTGTTCCATTTTTCATGAACTATATGTCAAAATTCTTGTCTTTTCAAACCCTACAAGCATGTTTTCTTTGTTTTTGGATTTGAGAGTCAAAGGAAGAGCTATTCCCATGCTATCGTAGCTATATTTTTATTTCGAATAATTGTGGGTTCTCTTGTGTTGAGCTTTATCAAAATGATGCGACCCTAACAACCCCATATGTCAGAATGAGCCCTACCAATCCAGCCCCTTGACTTCCATCCATGTAGTTCTTAGTATGAAAATTTTCTTCCAACAGAGGCTTGCTCTTACATTCGACACCGAACGCTTGGCAGAAATCAAGGCTTCCCCTCAACCTTTCCTCTTTTCTATGTTGAACTATGATCTCACCTTTGATGTTTATATCTTTATCTTGCTTTGATTCGTCTATTTTCCTTTCCCTCTTGTTCTTTTGACTCTAAGAAGTGACTAGAATTAAGCCCCCAAATTCTGTGTCACACTAGTGTTTAGGCAGCTCTCCTATGTGGTGTTCACAATACCCTCGAAACGGTGAAGCGACCAAAGTCATCAGATGAACTATTTTTCAAAAGGTCTAGTTTGATGCTGTTAGTGAACGATGGGACATAAGGGGCTCCCAATCTAAAAATTTCAGCAACTTCAAGAGTTTTAAACATTCATAGGAGGAATTTTTATGCCGCCAAATCTAGACTCCTTTTAAAGGAGGATGAAAATATCCCCTTGTCTACTTCATCACCTAGGAAGTGAAGGACTTGGTGTTCTCCTTTTGGTCAATGCAAACTCCGTCACCCAATAAGAAGGATGTGTGCCACAAACGGATAGGGAGAAAGTCTTATATAAAATACCCTATTCAACTTCTTGATATTCCCCAAGTGAGTGTTGTATCAAGATCCTTATGATCCTGATCCACCTGGCTGATAGTGCTTGGCAGTGCCATATATTGCTTGTTAAACAAAGCAACTAACCTATGGTTTCCGTTCGGCCCAGAGCCATCCAGAATCATCTGAGGCTCCAAACGGGCCCCGCAACCCAAGAGTGGCCTACCCCGAGAAATGCTCCATCTACCCTCAGTGCGGTCAGTCAAGGGATGCCTTCCCGAACTTGCATGTAGCCTAGTTGGCGGTGTGCCAACTCTTTCTGAATCCGTCCAGCCATCACACCACACATCGCCCCCATCTGGTGTCCAAACGAGGACCCACCGGATAACCGAGCAACTTAAATGCCTTCTCCTCATTTGGGGGGCTTACAAGTAGAGTTAGCTGGTTCCTGCATAGTTACACGAGAGTGGAGCATTGATATCTAACACCCCCTCTCAATGTTCACCCACAAGTGAACTTACTTTTTCGGCCCAATGCCAAGTCGATGAAGATGCCTCTCCAGCAAGTCTCTTCCAAGAGCCTTCGTGAAGATGTTTGCAGCATTCTCTGTAGTCCAAGAGTACACCAAGTCGACCTCTCCATCCATGATGAGCTCGCATACAAAGTGATATTGAATCTCAATGTGTTTTATGCAAGCGTGGAACACTGGGTTCTTTGCAATCGCCATGCAACTATGATTGTCACATGATAACTGCGTAGGTTTGTTTTGCACTACACCCATGTCCCCCAAAATCCTCCTCAACCACACTGCCTCGCAAGAAGCAAAGCATGCAGATTTGTACTCGGCCTCGATAGAAGAAAGAGCAACTGTGGGTTGCTTCTTGCTGACCCATGACACAACTCTAGATCCAAGTGAGAAACAGTACCTTGTCACTGATCTCCTACTGTCCACGTCTCCTGCCCAATCCAAGTCACATAATCCGGTCAAGATGTTGCTCTTGGTATAGGTGATGCCATAATCAAGTGTGCCTTTGATGTATTTCAGCACCCACATCCTTGCCCTCCAATGGTTCTCCCAGGGCTTATTGGAAAACTTGCTTAGTACACCAGTCGCAAAGCTGATATCTGGCCGCATGTTGCACAGGTAAATCAAACTGCCCACAAGCATTCTGTACTTTGCATCGTCCCAGTGGTGATGAATCCTCGTTTGAGAGCTTCATGTCAACCTCCATAGGGGTACCAATTGTCTTGCACTCAGCCATGCCAAATGCCTTCAGTATCTCTCCAGCATACTTCAACTGTGAAATGAAGATCTATTTCGACTCTTGGAAAACTTCAATCTTCAATCAGAAATGCATCAGTCCGAGGTCTATCATTTCAAACTCTTTTCCTAGCAAATGCTTCGTCTGTGAGATCTTCTCTTCATGGTTCCCTGTTATGACAAGGTCGTCCACATAAAGGACCACGATCATACACCTGCCTCCTTCTCTAAAGATATACAAATTTGCATCAGATGGGCTCCTTCTAAACTCGTTTTGTAGAAAGTAGGCATCAATTCACTGGTACCATGCTCGTGGGGCCTATTTCAGCCCGTAAAGTGCCTTCTTCAGTTTGCAGACTTTACCTTTTGAACCGAGGATCTCAAAACTTGGTGGTTGTTCCATGTATACCTCCTCCTTGAGATCTCCATTCAGAAAGGCAAATTTCACATCCATCTAAGACACGGGCCAACTTCCCTCGGTAGCTAAAGCCAAAACACTACGAATTGTGGATAGTCGAGCTGTGGGAGCAAAAGTATCTTGATAATCAAAACCATGTACCTGTCCAAATCCTTTTACCATGAGTCGAGCCTTGTACTTATCCAACGTGCTGTCGGACTTGTACTTGGTCTTGTACACCCATTTGGTTTCGATTACCTTGCATTTTGGTGGTCGATCCACAAGGTCCCAAGTGTTGTTCTTCATTATGGAGCCATACTCCGACTGCATAGCCTCCATCCACCTATCATCGCCCTGTTCCTCTTCAAGACACTTGGGTTCATCAGCACGGATCACTTCTATCATCAAAGCATAGTTGACCAAGTGTTCCTGCGCCCTTCTTTGCTCCTCTAATCTCTTGGACCGGCGGTGTTCCGATGGTTCCTCCTCAGGAGGTTCTCTGCCATCCAAAAGCTGCTTTACCCACTTCAGGAATGGCCATTGCCATTGTGGTTCTGCGGGATCTTCTTCATCTTCTTTGTCTTGAATCCTCCCAAGCACCATTGGGGGAGTTCGGTCTGCTATTGGTGGCCGTACTGGATGGATATCCCGGTCCTGGTTGTCCGGGAAGGAAGCATCCTCCCCCAATTGATGCGGTTGTTCTAAGAAGACCACATCGCAACTTACAATTACCTTCCTGGTAACAGGGTTATAGAGATGGTAACCCTTCGCCTCTTCACTGTAGCCCAAGAAAATACACTTTCGGCTCTTCAGTTCCCATTTGGTTCTGGAAGCATCACAGACATGCACAAAATAGTCACATTCAAAAACTCTGAAATGTGCAATTGAAGGTTTCTTACCAGAAAAGGCTTGCAGTGGAGTCATCCCATTCACAGCCTTCATGTAGCTATGATGCAGGATGTAAGTTGTAGTGTTACATGCTTCAGCCCAGAAAGCCTTTGGCAAATCTTTCCCTTTCATCATACTCCGGCCCATTTCGCAGATGACGTGCATCTTGTGTTCTGCTACTCCATTTTGATGTGATGTATGTGGCGGGGTTTTCTGCCTTTTGATTCTGTGACTTTTGTAGTAACTTTCGAATTCAGTTGATGTGAACTCTCCACCTCTGTCTGATCTCAACTTCTTCACCTTCCTCCCCGTTTCTTTCTCGACCATTACATGCCATTCCTTGAACCTACTAAAAGCCTCGTCTTTAGTCTTCAGGAAGTATATCCATATCCTTCTACTATAGTCATCGATCAGCATCATGAAGTAGTAGGAACCACCCAAAGCTTCTGTCTCCATCTTTTCCCACAGGTCCGTGTGAACGAGCTCTAGAGGAGCCTTTGCCCTGCTGGCCTCTTTAAGAAAGGGATGCCGATGCTGCTTGCCCATCATGCAAGCTTCACATATATCGAGCAGATCTGAAATTTCTAGTAGGTCTGCAATCATTCCACTTTTATGCATCTCCTTCAAAGAACTAAGGTTTAGATGACCAAACCTCTCATTCCATAGCTTAGTGTTCTTCACATCCGCTCGAGCATTGAAAGCTGAGAGTTTGTAAATGTTGTTGCACCGTGTACCTTTACCAACGACCTTCCCTTGAAGATCCAGAATCTATGCACCATTCTTATCGAATTGAACTTTGAGGTCTCGATTCATGATCGTGGAAATAGACAACAAGTTCCTTTTGATATCTGGCACATAAAGAACATCGGACAACTGTTTTACATCTCCATTTGACTTGAGAGCAATCGTGCCTTTTCCTTTTGCTGGACATTTTGCATCATTGCTGACTACTACCAAGATGTCATTCCCTACCGGCTGTAGAGAGGTATATCAATCCTCCGACTGGTCATGTGGCGTGATGCACCACTGTCAATGATCCATGGTTCATCCGCAGGTACATGAACTGCCTCCGTACAAATCTCCTCAATTGCGATGAACAGCTCTACTAGTACTGCCTGTGCACTGTTGCTGGACTCTTTCTTTACTCCATTCTTCTCATCTGCAATCTTCTTTCAGCACTCATTCTACTTGTGCCCTGCCTGGTTGCAATAGAAGCACTTGATCTTCTTCTTTCTCTTTCTATCATCAGAAGAATATGGGTTACCAGAGTCCTTACCCTTAACTTCCTTTCATCCAGTCCAGAAAGCCGAATCTTCTCCAGTCCTCCTCTTTTGATGCATCTCCTCCTCCAGAAGCATTGCCCTGAAATCCTCAAAGTTGAGGGGCGGATTTCTGTTATGCGTATTCAGTGCTGTAACAAGATCGTCGTACTTTGGTGGAAGAATTTGTATGCACCTTCGTGCTAGATTCTCGCTGGTGATGGTGATGCCAATCGCAGTCATCTGATCGCGCAGATTCTTCACCCTGGTGATAAACTTCTCTACGGCTTCAGACTCAGACAACTTCTCGTTCGCGAGTTGAGTCTCTAGATTCTGAATCCGCATGATTTGTGGTCTCGTACTGATTTTTCAAGACCGTCCATGCCTCCTCCGCTATGGTGACATGTTGAATTCATGCCATGACAGAATCACTAACACTGCAGACAATAGAACATAGCGCATCTGCATTTATTCTTGTCCACGTGAGAATCTCATCCATAGTTGGTACTATCTGTTCTCCTGAATTGGCTAGATGGGGTCTCGCAACCGGCCTCACGTCCACCCTAGTAGCAGTGTCCCAAAGCTCATATGTGCTTAGGATGGTCTTCATCTTTAACTTCCAGAGTGGATAGTTAGAGCCGTCCAACTTTCCGCTTTCGCCGAACGGTGGGATTCGTAGTCTTGCAGGTTGGGCCATCTCTCACAATCTTCTCGCAAATAGGAACACACTACCAAATCTTCTTGCTAGAGTCTAGCTCTGGTACCATGTAAGAAAATAATACAACGTCTGTGCTCAACAGATAACAGGAACTCGTACGCAAGAGAGAAAACAAGATAGTATGGAAAATCAAAATTTTGATTACTATAGAACTGATACAATAGATGGCGCTGCCTCTCAACCATGCGCTCCTATAAAAGAAGCTTCGATGGCATGCTGGAAACAGTAGAAGACGGAGGCTGGATGCTAAGGAATCAGGGTTGCTGTAGCCAGTGATGAAATGGGCTTCACGGGCTTGCTCTTATATAGCCACCAGTCATAGTCGGTTAGGCTCAATTAGGTGACCGACCCAGTCCGCCCAAAATGGTCGACTGGGGGTCGGTCCCGAAATAGGCCACCGACCATACGAAAAAATCGGTGCGCAAAATAGAGCAACTAACCTACAATCTCCATTCGGCCCAGAGCCATCCGAAATCATCTGAGGCTCCAAACGGGCCCCGCAACCCGAGAGTGGGCTGCCCTGAGAAATGTTCCGTGTACCCTCAGTGCGGTCAGTCAAGGGATGCCTTCCCGCAATTGCATGTAGCCTAGTTGGTGGTGTGCCAACTCTATTTGAAGCCGTCCAGCCATCAGGCCACACATGGCCCCCATCAGGTGTCCAAACCAGGACCTACCGGATAACCGAGCTACTCAAATGCCTTCTCCTCATATGGGGGGCTTATAAGTAGAGTTAGTTGGTTCCCGTGTAGTTACACGAGAGTGGAGCATTGATATCTAACAGGTATCCCACTACATGCATCTGCTTCCATCTTCAATACTTTTTCCAATAGTTGTATCTTATCATATATTCCATAATTTCAATGGACTTCTCATCATGGAAGAGGTCATGCTCAAAATGTGCCATGTAGGACTGGCGATCCTCCATTTGTAGCCACACAAACAACCATGGCGCGACATTGTCCATTAAATAGGAGCACATTTCTTCATCACTTTGCATCTCAAAATTTGGAGGCACTCTCTAGGTTCCAACTGGGCTTTTGCAAATCTTGTAGAAGGAGTCATCCAAAATAATAGTATTAGCTGCCGACACCAAGTGAGTGAAGTTGTTCCAGATGGTCAGCAAGTCCTTGAATATAATGGACTTCGGACTCAACAATTTTCCTTGAGAATTCATCATGAATCCAACATTGTGATAGTTTTCCTGCGCTAGGATTCTTATCTCTCAAAATAGTTTGGCAAAGCATATGCTTAGGATGTTGGTTACTTTTGTTCCTTTAGTTGTGCTCCAAATAAATACTTCGAACCATGACAAACAAAATTCCAAGAAGGTAGCAGCACCTTTATGAATAAACACGGTCCGTCTCATGCACCCACCATTGCTTTCCATCAAGTGTGCATAAGATGGGGTGCATTCCCATGATACGACTCAACGACCTTCACTAGTAGGCCGTTCAAATCTCATATTATAGCTCTTCCTTCTTGATGGAGAGGAACTGGTACCACTACTGGTGGAATCATTGGAGGTGGTAGGAGGGACAGGAGCTGCAGGTGATCCCATCAAAGGGATGTCTATAGGTCCCAAAGGCTTTGGCTCCTAGCTAGCAATAGATTCATTTAGCCACTAGCTACACTATGCTCCTCCTAGATTTTTTCTTTAGATGGGCTTTAACACAACTAATTGCTTGTTCTTTCTGTGTTGTCGACTTGCTACTACTCCTCAAGGACCTTATTAGCCTTTTCATCCCACTTTCATCCTTTAGATTGGTTCTAATCTTGCTCCTCCCCACTTTCCAAGTTTGCTACTTGACTCAATTATCATGGACCCAAGGAATTCATATCTATTTATAATCTTGGCAGCCTTGAGGGTTGCCTCCACCTAGTGTGGAGGTGACCTTGCACCAATTATATTCTCTACCTGGAGTCTTCAAAGTAGCGGGACTTTAATAGCTCTTGGTCTTCCATTTCAAACACATTCTCAATATTTAAGGGCCTTCATTTTTTTCCAAAACCTGCATTATTGCATCACCATGTCTGGTTTCGAGATAGGCTACTCATATAAATATTTTAAGTTTATAAAGGCATTTATACCTAGTTTCCTAGACATGAGTCTATAAGCATATTTTCTAATGAGATCATTCAAAATTATACATGTCTAGGAACGGAAGCCTATCTCTGCAATCTTGTGTTTAGAATTATGCACTTAAGTGAGTCACAAGATATACAACCTATGTAAAGATGTCATGTATGGAGTTACACAATCAAGTGAATCATAGCAGATACACCCTATGTAAAGAGTGTTTAGCATGATTCACAGCATGTATTGTTGATAATTAATTGAATTAATCAAAACCAACTTTCCAATTTGGTTGCAATACTTCCTATCATCACATTAGTAGGTTGAGTGCACTATTACACATAGAGCAAGCATGGTTACAACATATAGCAATATAATCAATTGATAGCATAATTGTACAAGATGCCATGATGAAGCTATAGCATGCTATAGTATTGTACTTAAATACATATAAAAGTATTGTAGAGAGGATCTAGTGTAAACACAAACAAACCATTCTTAAAGAAGCTATCTAAATATGAACAACTTTACATATTAGTCCCAACATATGTACAAATCAAAGATTACTTTAGATCTACTAAAGACATAGTGAGCTTGAATGAATTATAAAGACAAGCCCACTACACTAGCATATAAGAAAGTGTGATACAAACTAAAAGGACACTTGCTAGGTGATGTTTTGAAAATTTTCCTTTTTTTTAAATATGCAGCACCATGTATGAATAGCCCATAATAGGGGTTAATTAGGATCTTACTAAGAAGAAAGTGTGATACAAACTAAAAGGCCACCTACACTATAAGGCATAGGTCCTTTTCCGATAGAAATACTGACCTTTTTTACACTAAAAAGTTTTTTTTTTTGATGGGCGCAAAGGTCAGTATTTACGTTGCTATAAGCATCGAAAAAGAACGGTTGCTATATAAGCATCGCTATATAGTAGAAGACAGAGGCTGAATGCTAAGGAATCAAGGTTGCTGTAGCCAGTGATGAAATGGGCTTCACGGGCTTGCTCTTATATAGCCACCAGTCGTAGTTGATTAGGCTCAATTGGGTGGCCGACCCAGTCCTCCCAAAACGGTCGACTGGGGGTCGGTCCCAAAATAGGCCACTGACCATACGATAGAATCGATGCACAAAACAGAGCGACTAACCTACGATCGCCATTTGGCCCACAGTCATTTGGGATCATCTGAGGCTCCAAACGGGCCCCGCAACCCGAGAGTGGGCTACCCCGGGAAATGCTCCGTGTACCCTCAGTGCGGTCAGTCAAGGGATGCCTTCTTGCACTTGCATGTAGCCTAGTTGGCAGTGTGCCAACTCTATCTGAAGCTGTCCAGCCATTAGGCCACACATGACCCCCATCTGGTCTCCAAACCAGGACCTACCGGATAACCAAGCTACTCAAATGCCTTCTCGTCATATGGGGGGCTTACAAGTAGAGTTAGCCGGTTCCCGTGTATTACATGAGAGGAGCATTGATATCTAACAATAGCAAGCCTTGTTTTGCCCCACTAATGTTTTTTATTTAGTAATTACAACATAATGTTTTTTGTTACAAAATTTTCCTTGTGGAAAGGGTGATACAAAATTGCTCAAATGAACCGAGCGAGAGAAGCATATACATGTCGAAGATATACAACATTATTTGTTACAAAATTACTCTTTTGAAAAGGGTGATACAAAATCGCTCAAACAAGCCGATATACAAAAGCATATACATGGTGAAGTATGCAAACTACTACTAATACTACTACTACTACTACTGTTCATCCGAATCATCATCCTCGTCATTGTCGCACTGGCCTGAGATCCCTGTCCCTCTTGAGCTGCACCTGATCCTGAGCTGTTCGTGATCCCTGGCCCTTGTCGAAGCCATGTAAGCCTAATCCCTCATCATCACCGTTCACCTCCACTGATGGGACGTTCAAGCTTTGATTCTAAGAGTGAAACCATATTCATTGGAAATTAGATTGGAACTTAAAGAATAAAATAGTTTAAAAAGTGAGATTACAAGTAGGAATAGACTTATACTATGCGAGCAACCACCTTAGCCCAATCGGCTATCGCTCCTAGCACCTCCTACTTAATAAACCATGGCTTTGTTCCTATGCGAAACGTGCATCTCATCTCTATGTCTATAGGAAGGTGACCCATCGTAGCTCGTTGTGGGCCCAATTTACGAGAGTTAGATAAAGTGCATGCAATATGTAGTAAAACAAATAGAACAATACATTAAATGAGAAGAACTAGACTTACCACGGTTGCCTTGAACGCCAACCATCTAACTGCACCAAAGTGTGAAGTACCTACGAAGTCCAGTCATCTTTTCGTAGCCCTCCTCTAACCCTCGAACTGTTCGGGATGGTCCCTATATTGCTTCTTGAAAAACATCCAATCAGCTTTGTCTGCCCAGCTGGGTTTAGCCTTCCCCTTTGCAGATGGAAGTACGCAAGATTGACCTACGATGCTTCAAGAGGACCCCCATGCGCTCTTTCATGTAATCCGAATTGAACTCCCAATTTGGAGGGTTAGGATATTGTCTTTTCAATTCATGGATGACTGCCTGCTTCTTTCCCTCATCTTAGTACCACCAGTCAGTAGCTATGCTGCTCCTAAAGTGGTAGCTCATCAACTGCCTCATGGTGGCCATCACTGCTATGCCCTTTTTATTTTCTATTATCTCTCCACCAGCAACCATGATTTCATAGGATAGGTCCTTGACCGGGTAAGGAGGACTCATGGTAGTGGCAGAGTTAGAGCGAGTGGTGTTTGTGTGAGCGCTTATGGAGTTAGGAGTAGTAGTGGGAGTAGGAGAGGGCAAGGGACCTAACTGGTACTAGGTCTCAGGACCAAGTGGAGACCTGTAGGGATGTGAGTGTGCTGACTCATCTACATCTCCCGAGTCTTCACAACATAAGTAACCCCTCCTACTCTTCCTTCCCTTATGATGGGCATGCCCAGGTGATGACCCCTCAATCGAAGGGGCTAGAGGGGACGGCTGGACAATGGGTCTAGCCATCGGTGTAGGAGATGGATTTGCTGAGGTCCTCTAGGATAGCAGGAGAGAAGAATCTCGTTGCCTCCGCATCGATCATCTATGCGATAAACTCATCGAGACTCCCGACAAAGCCATGGGCTGCTAGTAAAGGAGTTCCCCGAGGGGTAGTCACAGTGCTACATCCGAGAGGAGTTGGGCCAGGGATAGTAGTCACAGGGGTAGGCCCCTGAGGTGTCACCTGAGTGGAATCAAAGTCCTCTAGAGAATAGAGATCATAATGTCTCCTCCTATGAGCATTTCCATACTTGTCGTACGTGCGACGTGATCCCATGTCTAATTTGGGGGGATTGGACAAACATAGACACAAACACGAAAACAAAAAACAAAAAACAAGAGCGGGTAAGAAGCGAAAAGCATATGCATGAGAGAAGGAGAAGCATAAGAGAAGGAGAGGGAAAAAGAAGAGAAAGAAAAGTGGAAAATAGATTAAAAGAGGGGAAAAGAACCAAATATGCATAAGAGAAAAAAGAGAGAAAGCATATGCATAAGAGAAAAAGAGAGAAAGCATATGTTTACGCTTATATAAGCATATGAGCATATGCTCATCCATAAGCATAAGCATAAGCATAAGCATAGGCATAGAACACCATATTAGAGAATTTGGGAAAATCCTGATAATTTGGGAACTTTTGAGGGGTTGTAATTATGTAACATTCAATGTTTTTCATTGATTTTTCCCATAGATTTGGGAGTCCATCCAAATCTTGCAAATGTGCATGGTTTGCATCAACATAAATAAAATGTCAAATGTTGAGGTTTTGACCAATGCATGGTATTTTTTGAGGGGTTACAATTACAATGCATTGAGTGCACTCCATTGACTTTCTCCCTAGATTTGGCCGTGTATATGAAATTCACAATTTGGAGTGTGCCTGTTCTACATTAGCCGAGAAAAAAACATCATATGTTTGAGTTTAACAAAGCATTTTTTGCCTCTTCTCAAAAAAAGGTGGTGTTCAAAAACACCATTTTAGTTTAGTTGGAGAAAAAGTAAGAATGCAACACTAGTCCTTGATATTTTGTCGAGTTTGCAAAACTTGCAACCACAAAGCAATGGTCTGCAAAAAAAAAGATAAAGAAAAAAGATCAATGTCATACCTTCCAAATATTTGTCAGTATTCAAATAAATTATTGTTATGCGAGGAAAAAAAAGTCATGCTTTTCAAGTACCTTCACTCCATTGTGGAGTCAGCATCAGAGTCGGAATCTATTCTATGAGCCAAATTGGATAAAGCTCGCGCTTGCGTGCAATGGTTGGTATCTTCACCTTGATGGGGAGGTTGCTACTCTTCGAGGAAACCTTCTTTGAGAGGTTATATTTTGGAACCCATGACCATACAATAGCATCAACAGATTCCCAACGTGGAGGATCACCTTTATTGCACATCCAAATCTTGTTCCAACAATCTGCATACACCTCCTCAATTTCTGCATTGTGTCTTTTGCATATAGGTGCCCAATATTGTATGAAAACCTTCTTGAAATTTTTAGATTTATTATCCTTTTGTACATCAGTTTGAGCAATGCCTAGCCAAATTGGGTAAATTTTTTTTGCTGGTCGGACCAAAAGAAAGTGTCCTTTTTGTACATCAACCATTGGATCAAATGATTGTTTTGGCTTTTTCCTTTGAGGTCCATAGTAATGATCATTCAACTCTTCAATTCCTTGAAACTCATCGTTTTCATTATCAAATACTTGCACACAATCAATATGTTGCGTCTTTGGCCAAAATCTCTCGTACATGCCCTCTACACTATTATTTGGTTTATCAAGCTCATCAATCATGTTCTTCCAGTACTTCACTACTGGCTTGTAAAACTTTGCGAAAGATGCATCTGGACCTTGCAGGTGTGCCCATTTTTCCCAAAAGCGTACATACTCCTTGATACCACCTATCACATCTAAGTGATCCTTCACATACTTGAACATGGTTACATAAGGCGGCTCTCCACTTGGTAGCATTGGATGACCATCCGGATGTCTCTTCCACAACTCAATGCCACCTTCACTTGGTTGCCAATCTAATGATCGTGGATGCACTTTATATTGCATGATAGGAACTTCATTTCGCATAAAGAACCGAAATTGGAGAGGCTTTGAGTGTCCCACTAAAGAATCTTTCCCATCGCATAGGCATCCATCAACATAGCTCTTGAAATCAGGGACTTCCGTTACCAAAAATGGCGTTGGAGAAGACTCCTCACATTGTCTAAAAGTATCCATGAGATGTGCAAATGTCAATGTTTGGCTAGTTCTTAACCTCTCTAAAAACCTGCTAAACATTGCATCAATATCCTCATGTGTATGCCCAACCATCAAGAATCCCAATTGAATTGACTTGAAAATCCCTCGAGCAACAAGTAATGATAGGTATGCAAATAAGTACCTATTCTTGTTTTCAGAACCACAATTATCCAACTGCAACAATAGGTGTTCGGGTAGTTTCTTATAAGGATTTTCTTGATGGGAACTTCCAAGTCCAAGGTCTTTGAATGTTCCACCCACTGCTCCAAGATGAAGTTGTTGCTTGCCATTAGAAACATAGTGAGAATCTAATGCTTCTCTTGAGGTTAGTGCGTTTAGTAGAGCGTTGTCAGACCTTGGCATCCCATCATGTACTAAATCTCCCAGTGCATGGTTATCAAATCTTTCAAGATTTCTCAAACACAAAGCCAATGAACCAATTGTGAAGTTAGGATCTGACGGCCACAAGGATAAAGAAAAGTGACCATAACGTGCTTGACCATGTCCATGTGTTATCATGCTAGTCAAAGCCACCGGTAGCTGAAAGGACTTCTCTGTGTCCTTTGAACGATTGCGTAATCTAGGGATGGCTATCTTCTTTTGGTCCATCTTATCATGGATAATGCACAAGTATGTCTGAGGATACATTTCAGAAAATCTGCGCCAAGTGTAGTACACATTTCTACAACTTTTTTGTTGTAACATGTGTTTTCTTCTATCTTCCATCAACTTATTACGTTCATTTTGGCATTTTGTCGCTGCAAGCTGAGCTTGATTGCACTACATAAACCACACTTAGAGAATTCACTTGTTTTTGACAAAGTTACATGCTTGAATTCAGAGTTCCATATGCGGTTGAATGTGGAAGTTGACATCTCCTTACAACCCATAGATTCCACACACAATAGTTGGATTAGAAAGAGGTCTTTTTTTTTTTTTTTGGCTCTACATGCTTTTGGGTGGATTGCTCCTTCCCCCCAAAACATGCTTTTTTGGGGGGATTGCTCCTTCCCCCCAAACTATACTTTTTCGGGGCATGCTTTTTTTGGGATATCTTCTCCCTCCCTTCCTTTCTCCCTCCATGACTGCTCCTCATCTCTCCTCCTTGACCCTCGATGCTGCTCCTAATCTCCTCCCCCCGCGACCCTCCTCCACACTGCTCCTTCTCGCAGCGTCATTTCCTCCCCCCTGCGACCCTCCTCCACGTTGCTCCTTCCCTCACGGCACTGTTCCTTTCCCACAGCCCCTCCGTGGCACTGCTTTGCACTGCTTCTTCTTGCAGCCCTCCGCGGCACTGCTTCGTGGTGCTCCTCCATGTTGCTTCTTCTTGCGGTCCCTCTGCGGCGCTGCTCCTTCCCTCCACCACACTACTCCTTCCTCCCCTGCGCAGCGCTGCTCCTTCCCTCCGCGACGCTGATCCTTCCTCCCACGGCACTGTTTTCAGCCTGCTTCTTCTTGCGGGGCACTATTTCGGCCTATTTCCTCTTCCTCCGCACAGTTTCGGCCTGCTCTTGCCTTTAGTGGCAGGTTTCCTTCGATTGACGACGCTCCTTGGGTAGGCACAAAGGACAAATCTATTTCTTCTTCACAGCCCTCAGCAGGCTGCTCTTTCCAAATGAGATCTCATCTTGACGAAATCCAAATAGCACAAGCTCACAAACAACAATGGCTACTCAATCATCCAAGTAAGAAAACGAAAGAAATCGAAAGTGTACCTAATTCATGCATGTTCTCCATTTTCTCCATTTCAAAACACCACAATTTGAAAGAAAGACTCTTGTAAAAATAGGAATCTCGAAGTGTGATTTGAAAGTAGGGTCTTTAGTATATGATTTGACTTTCAGGATCTTCAAATTTGAAATTTGAATTCTGTATCGAAGATTTTGAATTTTGAATTTTAAATTTTGAATTTTAAATTTTGAATTTTAAATTTTGAATCTAAGATTTTGAATTCTTCAGATTTGAAATTTGAATCTTAAGATTTGAATTTTAAAATTTAAATGGGAAGATTTGGCCATGCGGCCAAATCTTCTGGCTTCTTTCAAAACATACAAGATTTGGCCGTATGGCCAAATCTCGCTAGACCTTGGTGATTTCAAAGAAGCTATAAAGATTTGGCATCACAACTAAATCTTCCTAAACCTTGCTGCTTTGAAAAGATTTGGCCACACAACCAAATCTTCCTCGACACTCGTGATTAGAAAGAAGATAGCAAGATTTGGCCGCATGGCCAAATCTCCCTAGACCCTCATGATTAGAAAGAAGCTAGCAAGATTTGGCTGCATGGCCAAATCTTTTTAGACCTAGGTGATTTAAAAGAAGCTAGAAAGATTTGGCATCACAACCAAATCTCCCCAAATCCTGCTGCTTTGAAAAGATTTGGCCGCACGGCCAAATCTTCCTAGACCCTTGTGATGAGAAAGAAGCTAGCCGCACAGTCAAATCTCCCTAAACCCTCGTGACTTATAAAAAGCTAGAAAGATTTCGCATTGTAGCCAAATCTCCCCAAACCTTAGTGCTTTGAAAACTTGGTGCTTTGAAAAGATTTGGCTGCACAGCCAAATCTCCCCAAACCTGGCACTTTGAAAAGATTTGGCTGCATGGCCAAATCTTCCTAAACTTGTGCTTTGAAAAGAATTGGCCGCACAGCCAAATCTCCATAGACCCTTATGATTAGAAAGAAGCTAGCAAGATTTGACCACACACAAATCTCACCAAACCCTGGTGCTTTGAAAAGATTTGGCTGCATGGCCAAATCTCCATAGACCCTCGTGATTAGAAAGAAGCTAGCAAGATTTGGCCGCACAGCCAAATCTCCCTAGACCTGGTGCTTTGAAAAGATTTGGCTACACGGCCAAATCTCCCTAAACCTAGTGCTTTGAAAAGAATTGGCTGCACGGCCAAATCTCCCTAAACCTGGTGCTTTTAAAAGAATTGGCTGCATGGCCAAATCTCCATAGACCCTTGTGATTAGAAAGAAGCTAGCAAGATTTGACCACACACAAATCTCCCCAAACCCTGGTGCTTTGAAAAGATTTGGCCACATGACCAAATCTCCATAGACCCTCGTGATTAGAAAGAAGCTAGCAAGATTTGGCCGCACGGCCAAATCTCCCTAAACCCAAGTGATTTAAAAGAAGCTAGAAAGATTTGACTGATTTGAAAGAAGCTAGCAAGATTTGGTTGCACAGCCAAATCTCTCCAGACCCTAGTGCTTTGAAAGAAGCCCACAAGATCTGGACACAAGGCCAAATCTCCCCAAACTTTGGTGCTTTGAAAGAAGCCCATATGATTTGGCCACACATCCAAACCTCCCCTTCCAGTGCTTTAAAAGAAGCCCATAAGATTTGGCCGCATGGCCAAATCTCCCTAATGCGGCCAAATCTCCCTAGAATCTAGTGCTTTCCAAATCTACTACTATGTCTAGTGTCAATTCTAGATTCTATTTCAGATATGTTTATCGATAATGTGTTTTGTCTAACATTAAAGATTATAAAGATGATAGTTTGTATATTGCTTCGGTTTTTTTATAGGAAAGACACAAATGTGAAGAAGGTTGAGAAAGTTGTAAGTGGATTTGCATAAAAAAGCATACCTTGGTACTTTGACATATATAGTATTGAGGGAGCACAGTTGACACGAGTTCACTTATTTGTTTTGTTACCTAATAAAAGTGCATACACTTGTGTTGGATCGGTACATCAAATCACTGAAGATGTGGTTGGAAAAGAGGGAGATATTGGATTGTTGATCATTATAAATCAAAATAAGAAGTTTCTCTTGGATCCTAGCGATTATGAAGCATCTCGTATGGAGTCTGGTGTAGATGACAACATGCACTCAAGAGGCTGGATAAGTGTTGAATCAATTGATGGAAATGAAATTGACATAGTGACAACAATCATTGAATCATATCGCAAAGTTTCAGCAACATTAAAGAAGCGTAAGAGTGGGGAAGATAGTGGGGAAGGAACAAAGAAAGGAAAATCGACTGTGGTTCAAGCACCAGGTGGTAGCGGAGAAGGGGCAAAGAAAGGAAAGCTAACTATAGTTGATGTACCACAAGAAGGAACACCTCTAGAGGGTATGCTAGCAATTGTGGAAAGAAGCAGTGGTAGTGAATTGGAGCCAAGTGGAAAGGTCATAGGAAAAAAAGGGCAAAAGAAACCATCAGGCTTGGTGGAATATGAAAAATACTACCCATTCGGGTTGCATGCAACATTTTCAATTCCAGTTACAAGATGTCAAAAAGCTCCTCCAAGTTATGTATACAGAGGGTTGAACAAAGAGCATGTGGAGAAGCTTGCTGCAGACTTCGGTTATAACTCTAGGCATCTTGCTGCTGTAGCGGATTTAATGCCTTTCAATCCTGAAACAAAGCAGCCCCTGGAAAGGGTAGATAAAAAGGATTTAACCAAGTGCCACTACTCGATACTATCTGATACTATCTGGACAACAATCCATATATGCTGCTAAAATATTCACATCTAATGATGATAACAGCATGGCCCAAAGAAAGAACTACTACCGCACCCGCCAGGCGAGGATTGTAGTGAATTGTCCCGCATGCTTTTGTGTGGAGATATCAAAGATGGCAAACCTGGAGTCTCAAAATATCTTGAGACAATCTCCATACATTGATATACTTAAGCAGGTGAGGGGACAATGGATTCTCTTTAACAGACCCAAGAAAGCACAACAAGGGCTTGCAAAAGGACATCTAGATCATGAGAATTGGGATGTAAGTATAGATTTTAATTATGAATCATTTTTTACAAGTAGGTTTTTGTAATTATTGCATTCTAATGGATTCATATATTTTGCAGGCTTTCATTGACACTGGCAAGGTAACATTGGGCAATAGCTTTGCCACGAAGGATGTACATATGATAATCACAAGCGATGCCATTTATAATGGTTGGATCTCCATCCTTGAGGATTACATTGAAGGCAAATATTCACAAGATGGAAAATGCCGTAGGCAACCCACAGTCTCAATGTTTAGATGCTTGCATGGATTGAGTGATGATCAAATTGGTCAAATTCAAAATGACATTAAGGAAGGTAGAGTAGTCATAGCTAAAACAAAGACTGATGGCATGATTCTTGATATTGAAGGACGAGCTATGCAAATCAAGAGAGATGCTGCACTACAAGAAGAACTTTATATGTTTATATCCGCAAAACGGCCTTTTTTAATGTTAAAAAATTGGGATGAGTGCAGATTACATTTTAAAATTACTCCAGAATTGTATCATCGGATTCGTGGTTGCTCTGACTCATGGTTAAAAGTGAAGCTTCAACAGGGCAAGGAAACTCCACCATTGCCTGATGCTGCAAAGGGGTATCTGAGGTGGATTATGGGACAAAGTGAAGGTGCAAGTCATGGACCGAATTCCACCCGGCCTTGGAGGTTCTACACAGTCGGTTCAGACATGGAGGGAATGGAATTTATACATAACATGTACCAAGAGCCAATGGCAACAGGGGTTGCCTTTTTGGATGTAATGTATGGACCAAGCAGAAGTAGAAATTGGAATGAGGATTGCTTTGAGTGCTTGTTGAAAAGCTTGATGACAATCGCTTCTCCCCTAGTGCAATTCCTTCTTGTGGTGTTCTTGACCATGCATCATGTATCATGTTTGAAGAATGCATTAAATAAGACATGCGGACAATATAAAATACACTTCGATTGCCTTAATTTTGAAACTGCAGATATATTTGTCACTGGATCTATGGATGGCTTAATTTCCTGTGTATTGGTAAGCAAGGAAAAGCATCGCTATACCAATGCACAATGTAAGCCATCAATATATGTTGTAGATGAAAAACTATGAAAAATCAAGTGGTGCAGAAGAATCAGGTGATGAGGATGATGATGACGAGGATGATGATGATGAATTTGACATTGAATTGTCCTTGAAAAACGTTCAAGTATCATGAAAGACATGATCATGGGTTTCTGTCGAGAAGATGAGTATGTATTGGACTTGTTCTCTGAGGGGCTTGCTGCAATAGAGTCTCTTTCTTGTAAGAGGCATGTTGTTTCAGTTGTTGAGACTTATGAGGAGTTGGCAAAGGTTGAAAGTATATGTTGCACGTATGCTTACAATAATCATGAAATTCGACAATGGGCTGGCTTGCAAGAACCAATATTGGCAATAGAGGGGGTGCCAAAAGAAGATGATACAATTGAAGGTGGAGGAGATAAAGAAATTGATACCATACCAGGACAAAAAGAGCTTCAACCCTTCAATGAAGAGCAGCATGAGCATTTACAAAAACACGCTTCAAAGTTTTGGGAAACAGAAGAGGAAGAAACAGGTCCTTGAAATTGTCCTTTTATATGGTGTTCGTGTTTTCCATATGTTATCTTGCTATATTCTCCATATGATGTATTAATTTTGTTCCAAATATCTTTTAATATTTCTTGGAAATTTCTTCTATCTCATTGCCATAATTCAAACATTCATATGTATTCTTGAATATGTTTAATTTTCTATATTTCATGAAAAGATGTGTTTGCATGTTGTAATACCTTCAGAGTGTGATACACATCCAAATTTATTTATGAGTTCATAAATGTTAAAAAAGTGTGTTGAGTCTTGATCGTGATGAATGAATTAGTGTAAATTGTTGTTTCTATCCTTATTCACTTCATATGAATGCTCAAATATGTTTTGGCTGCTTGGCCAAATATTTTCTTAGTGGGAACACTCGGGCAATGCTAGATAATGTTGGACTCCACTCTATCTATTACGCAAAGGTTTTTGGCATTGTAAGGATATGTAATTTTGGGGATTAAAATAACTTGAAAGGGTATAGATTCAACAACTTTAGGGGGTATACTAAGCATATGAACATGAATGCTTTTTGTTTTTTAGTATTCCAATTTTGTTTTGAAAAAGAAAAACATGAATGCTTTCACACAAACAAATTGCATTGAGAGCACACAACCTAAAGTTTGACAATTTGGTTTTCCATCTCAATCTTCAGTTTGTTTCTACTTATGAACTTCATTTCCTTGTTTATCAATAGATATTGGCCATCTCAATTTCACATCGCTAGAAGCATTGCCTGTACATGTGACACCTGATCCAATGATTCAATATGTGCCTAATTTGAACATTAGCATGCAAGTTCCAAGCTCAACATAGTTGATTGAAATTGTTGAGGATGCAATGTCTGCAGTTAATGTTCCATTGACAAATGTGAATGCAAGCTTAGAAGGTAAAGGAGAAGATGCAATGTCATTGTATGAAGCCAAGGTGCAAGAAGAAATCTTAGAAGGTAAAGGAGAAGACATAATGTCACCCTCAGAAATAATGTCAAACGAGGTGATAACAAAAATAAGACTAGCAGTGATAATAGATTTGAAAGGGTTATTGCTCGAGCATTGTTTTTCAAAGTCAAATAAACATATGAGCTTGCACAATGGGAAGCATTGGCTTGTTCTCCGTCCTGGGTATTTAGAGTTTCTACAATGGTTGCTCGATTACTACCATGTTGGCATTTGGTCCACTGGAGGAGAAAAGGGCATGGTGCAACATATGTTGGACACTTTGGAGCATCATGTTAACAGAAAGTTACATTTCTTCATGATTTGGGGTGCGATGGCATGCCACAAGAATACAAAGAGTAGAATCATTCGACCAGATAGGATGAATGTAGAAGTGGAGTTTAAACCATTAATGAGAGTGTGGTGTTGTTTTAAAGAGGAATGCAAACCAGCAAGAACAGTGTTCATTGATTTCGCCTTACACGGGTTGTGTTAATCCAGCAGAAAATCGAATTTTCCCTACAAAATTTGATATAGATTGTGGTGATTCTATTTTGCTTCATGAGTTATTACCATACCTACAGATGCTAGATGATGCAGTAGATGTGCACAGTGCCATCTCTTCTAACAGATTTGGTCAAGCTCTGATTATCGAAGGGCATGATATGTTCTATTATTTTCAACCAGTGATCCTTGAATTCAAAGAAAAATACAAAGAAGTTCTCGAAAGGATGAATGCCAAATCTCATATGTCTACTCGTAGTTCAAAAAAAGACACAGAGAAAGGTATTACTTCACCTATAACCAAAACTAGAGTGAGAGAGACTTGTCCTACTACAAGAAGTATGGTGCATGCTCAACATGTTACATTGAATGAAGAGGAAGAATGCATGCTAGGAAAAATTGCCGAAATGGGGCCATTGAAAGATAGTGAGGCAAAACGCTTTGCTATGGTTCTTGGATGCAAGGAAAGGGGAATCACTGCCGATGCTGCAAGGGCATTCTTAGCCAACTTGATTTGATTTTATTGTATAGACAACCCTTAGGGATCTTGTTAATTAGAGTTGCAAACACAAATGCTCAACTAAAACATTTGTACCTACATTCTGATTTATATTTGGACACTATTTGGTTAGATTCGATTTGCAAAACATTATGTTTCAATTTGTTTTGTGAAAGAATTAATAGACATTGAGTTAGTACCTTGTCCAAAAAATGCTATGTGCTTTATGATGTGAGTTTATATTCCTCCACTAAAAGAATGATTCTTTGATTTTAAACATATGATAGGTGTTCCAGATTGTCCTGAAAAGTTGAAGAGCTATCTTATTACAAATTTTGATCCTGCATCCAATGGCTTATGGAAACATAAATTGCCCATACCCATTGAGCACGTGTTCGAAATGAATGGCATCCATATGAAGTAAAGAAATCAACAATACCTGGGGCAGGATATGGTCTTTTTGTACATACGAGCATCAAGAAAAAACAAGATTTGATGGTATATAATGGTCCAAAGTATGATTATGATACTTGGAGATCTCTCCTCAAGTTTTTCCCAAGGATGAAGACTTATGGAATGTTTGAAGATCCATTCATTGAGCCATTGACAGATGTGAAATGTATTGTGGGAGATGTATTGTATGGAAACATTGCTGGATATATAAATAGCTCAATGTATTATAAAGAAAGAGCAAATTTTATAGTTGTATACATCCCTAAACTACCACCTTGGGCTCAAAAGTCACAAGGAAATTTGAGTGCCCATGGCTACATTACTGTGCAAACCATAAAGGATATCTCTTTCGGAGATGAGCTACTTTGTGAGTATGAATACTAGTATGGAATTGTTGATGATTATGTTAAACGATGTGGTGCAAAATTGGCTATGTGTCAATGGTTTTGATTATATTTAGTACAAGAAAGCAATTTAAAAAAAGGTTTTTATCAAGACCATGTCTCTGAGTTTCATGAGCTCTATTGTGATGGAGAGTTTCATGAGCTCTATTGTGATGGAACGGTGTTTTTGAGCACCACATTTATATGATGGATGTCAAAGCTCTACCATAATCCTATTGCATATGTCAATACTGCAATTTATCAACATAGAAACATAAGCATTTGACATTAATTTGATACATCTAATATACCAAATAAAAATTGACAGTTGTTGCAAGTTTAATTTTGTTTTTGAAGACCACATTTATATGATGGATGTCAAAGATCTATAACAATCCTATTGCATATATCAATACTCCAATTTAATTTACTCCAATGAATCTTCCTAATGCAACATCTATAAATTGGCTTTTCTTTGTGGTTTCGATGCATACGAAACAACAAACATCTTTCTTTCACTAGTAAATCAACAAATGTTTTGGCCATGGAGCCATGTTCACATCTATTAAGGCCTTTTGCCATAGCAACATACGGAATATTTTTGCTTGGGTTTCTAGGAATTGGGAAAGTATTGTGCATGGTCTAGTCTCCCCCAACATAATTGAAACTTGGGTCCTCAATGGAGCTAATGTTTCAATAAAAAACATCAAATTTTACGTTTGAAGTGACTATATTTTATTTCGTGGGAATTGGGATTTTCCCAAATTCTCTAATATAGTGTTATAGGCATAGGCATAGGCATATGCTTATGAAAAGAAGAGAAAAAGAGAGGGAAAAAGAAGAGAAGGAAAAGAGAAGGAGAAGGAGAAGGAGAAGGAGACATATGCTCATGCATAAGAGAAGAAAAAACATATGCATAAGAGAAAAAGACAGAAAGCATATGTTTGAAAGAGGGAAAAAGAGATTGAAAGAGGGGAAAAAGAAGAGGGGAAAACAAGAGAAGAAAGAGGGGAAAAGAGATTGAAAGAGGGGAAAAAGAAGAGGGTAAAAGAGCATAAGCATAAGAGAAGGAAGAGGGGAAAAGAGATTGAAAGAGCGGAAAAAGAGATTGAAAGAGGGGAAAAGAGATTGAAAGAGGGGAAAAAAGAAGAGGGGAAAAGAGCATAAGCATAAGAGAAGGAAGAGGGTAAAAGAGATTAAAAGAGGGGAAAAAGAAGAGGGAAAAAGAAGAGAAGGAAGAGGGGAAAAAGAAGAGAGGAAAAGAGCATAAGCATAAGAGAAGGAAGTGGGAAAAAGAGCATAAGCATAAGAGAAAAAGAAAGAAAGCATATGCTTATGCTTATGTATGAGCATATAAGCATAAGAGAAAAAGAGAGAAAGCATAAGCTTGTGCGTATGCATGATACACATGAGCATATGCTCATACATAAGCATAAGCATAGGCAAATACATATGCTTATGAAAAGAGGAAAAAAGAAGAGAAGGAAGAGGGGAAAAGAGATCAAAAGAGGGGAAAAAGAAGAGAGGAAAAGAGCATAAGCATAAGAGAAAAAGAAAGAAAGCATATGCTTATGCTTATGCATGAGCATATAAGCATTAAAAAAAAAAGAGAAAGCATAAGCTTGTGCTTATGCATGATACATATGAGCATATGCTCATACATAAGCATAAGCATAGGCAAACACATATGCTTATGAAAAGAGGAGAAAAAGAGAGGAAAAAAGAGAGTGGAAAATAAGAGAAGGAAGAGGGGAAAAGAGCATAAGCATAAGAGAAGGAAAAACATATGCATAAGAGAAAAAAAGAGAAAGATTATGCTTATGCTTATGCATGAGCATATGAGGGAAAGAGGTGGGGAAAGAGGGAGGAAAAGAGGAAAAGAGGGAAAGAAGAGGGAATAAGAGAAGAGAGGGAAAGAGATGGTTCCTATGCTCATCACTGCAACTAGCACTTAAGGCATTAGCTATAGGCCAATGCAAATAACGAAAATAACAAAAGGGAAAAAGAGGAAGCACTTTCTTACCTGGAAAAGTCCCGAATAGTGTTTTGTGGACTAGCCCTACAAAAAAGAGAAAACATACTTTTTTTTCAGATAACTAGTTAGAGGAAGGAGGAGTTTAGAGAAGCAACTTTTCAAAGGGATTAGATGAGTTGGGAGAAGCCCACAAACAAGGAGAAAGAGGACGAAAAGAAATACCAAAAAGAGAAGAGGTGAGTTTTCTTTCTTTCACCAAATCTCATTTTTTTCCTTAACCTCTGTTAATCAAGCATGAAAATTAGCACATAGCCTTAGCAATACAAGGAGAAACATGTTTCAACACTCACAAAATGAAATCTCACAAAAAATGAATCTACATTGCTTAAAGAGGCTCACCTTCTTGAAAAACTTCTTTTCACACAAGCAGAGAGGGAGAAGGGTGGAGAGGAAGCACAGGTGTTGGAAGAGGGGCTAGGTAAGGGGGTGAGGAGTGGGGAATAGAGAGGAGGAAAGCAAGGTTATCGAATATAAGGTGGGAGGAGAGAATTTTCCTTTTCCTGCTGCAATAGAGATGTGAAAGATGGTGTCGTGCGGGGTTTTGGGTTTAAGCCCCCAGCGTCGCTATATAGCAACGTTGGTCAGTCACTATATAGCGGCGTTTATATCCAAAAATCATCGCTATATAGCGATGGAATAGGGCAAAGCATCACTATATAGCGACGAAACAGGGTAAAGTGTCACTATATAGCGACGGTTCAGGGCACTTATTATCAAAAGAGAGAAAAGGAGCTCATGGGTGGCTATTTTTTGGATCTTAATAGATTTTCTTCACTACAAGGCATAGGCCCTTTTTCGATAAAAATACCGACGCTTTTTACATAAATTTTTTTTTTTTCACGGGCGCAAACGTCATTATTAAAGTCATTAAAAGCATCGGAAAAGAATTGTCGCTATAAAGTGTTGCTATATAGCGACACTGTTAAACGTCGCTATATAGCGACACTGATAATCATCGCTATATAGTGACACTTGTAAACGTCGCTATATAGCGACGATTAATAAAACTTTAAAAAAAGGATTAGTGGGGCTAAAAAAGGCTGGCTATGGCCCTGTATAGCCCCACTAATCCTTTTTTTTTAATGGTAATTACAAAAAAAAGTTTTTTATAACAAAATTTTCCTTGCGAAAAGGGTGATACAAAATCGCTCAAATGAAATGATCGAGCAAAAAAAGCATATACATGTCGAACATATACAACATTGTTTATTACAAAATTACCCTTTCGAAAGGGTGATATAAAATTGCTCAAACGAGCGGATATACAAAATGACAGACATGGCGAAGAAAATGCAAATTGCTACTACTACTACTACTACTACTCATCCGAATCATCCTCGTCCTCGTCCTCATCTTGTTGGCCTGATCCTTGGTCCTCGTGAGCTGCGCCTTCTTCCTGATCCTTGTCATGTGCATCTGATCCCTGGCCCTGGTGATCGCTCGCCTCTAATGATGGGACGCTTGAGCTTTGACCCTAAGAGTGAACCATATAAATTGAAAATTAGATTGGAACTTAAAGAATAAAACAATTTAAAAAGTGAGATTACAAGTAGGAGTAGACTTATACCGTGTGAGCAGCCACCTCAGCCCAATCAACCGTCGCTTCCATTGCCTCTTGCTCAATAAACCACGGCTTTGTTCCTATGCAAAATGCGTATCACGTCTCTGCATCTGTAGGAAGATGACCCATCGCAGCTTGCTATGGATCCAATTTACGAGAGTTAGAGTTAGCTAAAGTGCATGTAATATGTAGTAAAACAAATAGAACAATACATTAAATGAGAAGAAGTAGACTTACCACGGTTGCCTCGAATGCCAACTGTCTGCCTGCACCAAAGTGCGAAGTACCTACGATGTCCAGTCGTCTCTTCGCAACCCTCATGTAACGCTCGAACATTTCGAGATGGTCCCTATTCTGCTTCTTGAAGAACTTCCAATCAGCTTTGTCTGCCCAGCCAACCCCTTTGTGATGGAAGTATGCAAGGTTGATCTACGATGCTTCAAGACCAAACCCATGTGCTCTCGCATATAATCCTCATTAAACTCCCAATTTGGCAGTTTAGGGTATTTTTGTTTTAATTAATTGATGACCGCCTGCTTCTTTTGGTCTTCTTGATACCGCCAATTGGTAGCAATGCCGCTCTTGAAGTGATGGCTCATCAACCGCCTCATGGTGGCCATCACTGCTTTGTCCTGTCTATCTTCTATTATCTCTCTGGCATGCATGCATCTCTTTTATAAGTGTAGATGGAAGGGACGAGTGGAAGCTCATCCGATGATGCGCCAATTCCCAGGAGCACAAAGTGGCTTACGGAGAGGTTATAATATCATTGCACTCATTGCAAGCAAGAATTATCATGCACCACTTGCGGATGTATGGGGAGGAGCCTGAACCAGTACCCATCGTTGGTGTTGCACATGTTGATGGACTATCGGTAAGTCAAAGCTATTTAAGTTCGCAGTCTTATTGGATACCAGGAAATACAAGATCTTATATTTAGACGAAATCTTAAAACAAGATGAGGAGGCTGACGAGGGTACGCATATACCTTCACACTTTGAGCAAGACTATAGTCTCCCAGATGATGACGAGGGTATGGTCGACATGATCGATTCTATTTTTAGGGGCACTACATCCCATGTACACGTGATGTTAGAGTCTGAGGTCAAAATGCAAGAGTCGCAATCAACACAATTGTACGAGGGTGCTAGGATGTCTAAACTATGTGCTTGTTTCTCAATCTTAAATCTACAAGTAAAGTATGGGTGGTCAGATACAAGTGTCTCGGCCTTAATGAGGTTAGCTCTTGCTTTAATTTGACTCATTATTTGGATATTGTTTGTTTTGAGAATCATCATGTTTTTTTTTAGAATCATCATTGTTCGAAGCCTATGTATGTTTGAATTGTCATAGGTTGCTCCAGAAGATGTTGCCTGCACCAAATACCATGCCCGCATCAAGAGATGAAGCGAAAAAGATGCTAACAATGGTGGGTATGGATTATGATACCATCCATGCTTGCCATAATGATTGTATTCTCTTTCGTCCTGAGCACGCATCAAGAGATGAAGCGAAAAAGATGCTAACAACGGTGGGTATGGATTATGATACCATCCATGCTTGCCATAATGATTGTATTCTCTTTCGTCCTGAGCATGGAGATTTGGCTAGTTGTCCAAAGTGTGGGAAACAACGATATAGAGATGACTTGCAGGGTGAGCGGATACCGGTAAAGGTCTTGAGACACTTTCCCATCACTGCAAGAATACAAAACATGTTCCGCCGATGCAAATCCATAGTGGAGTTGATGACATGGCATGCATCTCATCGGTCCAACAATGACACGTTGAGGATTCCCGTAGATTGTGTAGCTTGGAAGCACATAGATAATCAGTGGCCAGACTTTGCGAGGGAGCCACACAACTTACATCTTGGGCTCGCCATGAATGGCGTGAATCCTTTCGGGTTATACTCGGCATCTTGGTCGACATGGCCCATAGTCATGGTGAATTACAATATCCCACCATGGCTAACAATAAAAAAGGGACACCTCATGCTTGCACTACTTGTGCCAGGAAAGTACAAGGCAAAAAATATGGTCGTGTACATGGCACCTTTGATAGAGGAGTTACTGGTATTATGGAGAGGAGTGCAGGTCTTTGATATTTCCAGAGCTCCTAGACATACCAATGATATTTTGCTCAAAGGTATCTTGATGTGGACCATGCATGACTACCCAGGATATGGAGAGTGCGTAGGTACGTGGTTGTGTCTCTACATGTATAATGAGGGATTATGCCTTTATGACTCTCTTTCACATGCATGTCTTATACTAACACATTCATGCATGCGTGTAGGACTTGTTACAAGTGGGTACCATGCTTGTCCTGTTTGTGGACCGGGTTTGAAATCACTTGCACGCTACTCCAAACATATGAGGAAAAATGTTTATGGTCATGCTCGATACCTTCTAACCATCTCGCACGTGGAGGTCAGCTTGATCCACCACCATCATATTTGAAGGCAAGTGACTGGATTCAAGCTTGGAGGGCGAATGGAGAGGAACCTCCTCCTGGTATGAAGAGGCTATCGATCTTTCACGAGCTTCCTTATTGGGGTCCGTTACAAATGAATCATCTCTTGGATCCCATGCATATCTTCAAGAATGTGGGGCTACTATTTGGGCACACTTGATTGGTTCCAAAGACTCGAGAGGAGTGTGAGAAGACTTGCGTGCTATGAATAGGATGTCTCGTTTGTGGCCCCAAGTGCATGCTTCGGGAAAAGTTGTTCTCCTGAAAGCAATGTGGATCCCCTCTACGAGGGAGGAGGCAGCGATCAAGGCAGACATTGCCTCTTTTCAAACACGAACAGGGTACATGTGTTGCTTGAAAGGGGCATTTTCAAAGGACAATAAGCTTAGTGGGCTCAAGTCCCATGATTGGCACAAGGTCTTACAGGTATTCTAAGTAGAATTAGTGTATCAATAATCGTGATGCGTTAGCGTAATTATGACTATGTTATATTGTTAACATGACTTCTTTGTTGCTTTGATAGTTCATCCTCCCAATTACAATAAAAGGGTGCTTACAAGAAGATGTTAGAAATGCTATATTCAAGATCTGTGGCATTGTGAGGTATGCTTACTATCAAATCACATTGATTGCATTTTCTTCAATTTAAGCTGATTAATCTGTAGACTGATTATGAAAATATCTTACATGGACATGTGAAATAGGTGGATATCTCAAAAAGAGATCTCCATATCGAGCATCGAGAAGGCTAGGGTGGAATCCATCGAAGCCATATGCTTGCTTGAGAAGCACTTTCCCTCGAGCATTATGACAACTCAAGTCCACTTGCTTGTGCACATAGTTGATAAGGTGGCTATTGCAGGTACCATTCATAGTCGATGGATGTTTTTTCTCGAGCGGTTTATGAAAACTTTAAAGGGATTTGTAAGACAAAGTGCAAGACCAAAAGCAAGCATAGCAGAGGGATGGATTGTGCAAGATTCACTAGTATATATCACAGAGTTTCTTGCATCCACGGATCCCGATATGCCGAAAGCTTGGCATAACAAGGATGATGATCGCATCATTGGCGAGGTTCCCCAAGGAAAAGGGATTGAAAGAAAGATGAGCAAAGAGCAAATGGAGAAATTCAATAAGTTTTGTATCCTCAATAGCCCTAAGATACAGAAGTGGATTGAGAGATATGAAGTGGCCAAAGCAGAAAGAATAAATGCAAGGACGAGATTCAGAGTAATGTACAGGCGATCGCAACCATGTCCACGGGATCTGGCTCTTCTCCCCACTCACATGTCACTTGATTGGCTACAACTGGCTCTACGTAAAGCCGAACGCGATGGAGAGACAATAAACGAACGCGAGCGAGAGTTATCATCTGGATGTATGGTGCATGTAAGTTTCTTACCTCTTGACGTAATTAAGTAATTATTTCTGGCAATATACGCTATAAAATAGATGCATCTTCATTGTTATAATGATGCTCTTTTACAGTACAAAAAGTACAGTGCATATGGTTATATGGATGACATTTTCACGTGGAATGCATCGATTCAAAGAGAGTCACGTATGATTGTGGAGTCATGGCTTACTTCACACAAGATAGCCGAGCAAGTGCTTTGGATACCAATCTTCTCTCCTCACAGTTGGATTATTGTGGAACCATACACGACATCTATGAAGTTGATTTCATAGGATTTAGTATTTTCATTCTTGATGTAAGATGGTTTAGAACTATTTACAACGGTCTCCATGGAACAGTGAGAAAAGATAGTAGCAGTTTCTTTGCAATAGATTCCACCAAACATTGGACCGATGAAAGTGATACTTTTGTTCTTCCCGACCACTGTGTGCAGGTGCATACTAATGATTTAATTAATAGAAGCTTTCGTTTTTAAAGATCCATTGATACATGTACTTGAGCATAATTTTATATATATAATTGACGACATTTGGCACCCATCTTCAATATAGGTGGTTTTTCATCCGGATCGTTCTGATCCAAGATGGTGGTACGTGATCCAAGTTGTACCACGAAGTAAGCAAATTTTTGAAGATAGAGATGTGGATATGGAGATGCCACTACCAATGCCGGATCCAATTGATCCCAATGAATCTAGCGAAGAAGATGAAGATCACAATATGAGCCAAGAGGAGGATGCACATAATGACATCGCACGGGAGGAAGATGGAGATCACGATATTGAGGAAGAAGACAACGATCATCAAGAATCACCACACTTTATTGAAGAAGATGATCAAGTACTTTTATGTGAACGTACGATGCTAGAGTACGATGATGATATAGGAGATCAACTCGGTATAGAGTTGGAGATAGACTTGTTTGGCGCCTTAGACTTGGCTCAAGCTGATGAAACAGTTGATGTAAATGCTCTTAATTGATTTTTTTCATCTCAAACTTGGACATGAATATACGAGCTTCAAAGGCTTGATGTACATTCTCTCATATTTTTATTCTCTATGAGATCAAACATGTATGAAAATTAAAAAAAATTTGTCATTAGAAAAAACTAACTTTTAAGGCCTATATGAGTAAAAAACCTCTCTGGAAAACGTCGCTATAAAATAGTATCTCAGTGTTGCTATATAGCGACACTCATAAGTCGCTATATAGCAACTTTTGTAATAGTCGCTATATGGCGATGTTTATCTAACGTCGCTATATAGCGATGCTTTACGAGACGTGCTTTTCATACTGACGATTAGCGCCCCACACGCACTAAACGTCGATCCGTAAACGTCGCAATAGGATCCATGTAGTAGTTCTTGTAGCTCATGTTGTGATTTTGGAAGTGTGCAGATGGAAGGGACGAGTGGATCGTCAGATGATGCGCCAATGCTCGGGAGCCCAGAGTGGCTTACGGAGATGTTGTATTGTCATTGCACTCATTGCAAGCGAGAAGTACGACATCAACATCATATTGTCATGTGCCACTTGTGGATGTATGGGGAGGAGCTCGAACTAGTACCCACCGTTGCTGTTGCACGTGGTGATGGATCATCGGTAAGTCAATGCTATTTGAGTTCGTGATTAATATTGGATACCATTATGACACGAAACCTTGAGACAAGATATTATATTTATACGAAATCTTAAGACAACAGGATGAGGAGGGTGGCAAGGCTGTGCATATACCTTCATACTTTGAGCAAGACAATAGTCTCCCAAATGTGCCAGATGATGACGAGGGTATGGTGGACATGATGGATTCTATTTTTAGGGGCACTACATCACATGTACATGTGATGTCAGAGTTTGAGGTCAATATGCGAGAGTTGCAATCAACACAGTTGTACGAGGGTGCTAGGATGTCTAAACTATGGGCTTGTCTCTCAATCTTGAATCTACAAGCAAAGTATGGGTGGTCGGATACAAGTGTTTGGATATTGTTTATTTTGAGAATCATCATGTATGTTTGAGAATCATCATTATTCAAAGCCTATGTATGTCTCTTTTCACTCTCTCTTTTTCTCACTTATCTCCTCTCTTTTTTTGTCTTTTTTCTCCTCTCTTTTCTCCTTGTTCTCCTCTCTTTTTCTCTCTTTTTCTCCTCTCTTTTCCTCTCTTTTCTTCACTCTTTCCTTCTCTCTTTTTCCCCATGTGAAGCTTCAATAGCCTACCATTGAGCAAATAGATACAGACTTTTGTCACTTTAATTCAAAGAATGCAGGAGTCTATAAATGTTTGCTCAATGTCAAGCTATAGGATTCTAAGCTTGATCAATGTCTTACAAGTATTCTAAGCTGCAGGATTAGTCACAATCATCATGTATGTTTGAGAATCATCATTATTCGAAGCCTATGTATGTTTGAATTGTGATAGGTTGCTCCAGAAGATGTTGCCTGCACCAAATACCATGCCCGCATCAAGATATGAAGCGAAGAAGATGCTAACAACGGTGGGTATGGATTACGATACCATCCATGCTTGCCGTAATGACTATATTCTCTTTTGTCATGAGCATGGAGCTTTGGCTACTTGTTCGAAGTGTGGGAAACAACGATATAGAGATGACTTGCAAGGTGAGCAGATAAGGTGAGCAGATACTAGTAAAGGTCTTGAGACACTTTCCCATCATTGCAAGAATACAGCACATGTTCCGATGCAAATCCATAGCGGAGTTTCTTGCATCCACGGATCCCGATATGTCACAAGCTTGGCATAACAAGGATGGTGATTGCATCATTGGCGAGGTTCCCCAAGAAAAATGGATTGAAAGAAAGATGAGTGTTCAAAGAGCAAATGGAGAAATTCAATAAGTTTTGTATCCTCAATAGCAAGGAGATGCAGAAGTGAATTGAGAGATATGAAGCGGCCAAAGCAGAAAGAATAAATGCAAGGATGAGATTCAGAGTAATGTATAGGCGATCGCAACCATATCCACGGGATCTTGCCCTTCTCCCCACTGACATGTTACTTGATTGGCTACAACTAGCTCTACGTAAAGCCGAACGCAATGGAGAGATAATAAATGAGCGCGAGTGAGAGTTATCATCTAGATGTATGATGCATGTAAGTTTCTTACCTCTTGATGTAATTAAGTAATTATTTGTGACAATATATGCTATAAAATAGATGCATCTTCATTGTTTTAATGATGCTCTTTTGCAATACAAAAAGTACAGTGCATACGGATGACATTTTCACATGGAATGCATCGATTCAAAGAGAATCACATATGATTGTAGAGTATGGCTAACTTCACACAAGATAGCTGAGCAAGTGCTTCAAATACCAATCTTCCCTCCTCACAGCTAGATTATTGTGGAACCATATGCGAAATCTATGAAATTGATTTCAATATTTTCATTCTTGATGTAAAATGGTTTAGAACTATTTACAACGGTCCCCATGCGACAGTGAGAAAAGACAATAGCGGTTTCTTTACAATAGACTCCACCAAAAGTTGGACTGATGAAAGTGATACTTTTGTTCTTCCCGAGCATTGTGAGCAGGTGCATACTAATGATTTAATTAATCGAAGCTCATCATTTTTAAAGATCCATTGATACATGTACTTAAGAATAATTTCATATATATAATTGATGGCATTTGGCACCCATCTTCAATATAGGTGGTTTTTCATACGGATTGTTCTGATCCAAGATGGTGGTACATGATCCAAGTTGCACCACGAAGTAAGCAAATTTTTTAAGATAGAGATGTGGATATGGAGATGCCACTACCAATGTCGGATCCAATTGATCCGGATGGATCTAGCGACAAGATGAAGATCATAATATGAGCCAAGAGGAAGATGCACATAATGACATTGTACGGGAGGAAGATGGAGATCACGATATTGAGGAAGAAGATGACGATCATCAAGAATCACCACACTTTATTGAAGAAGATGATTAAGTATTAGGTGAACGTATGATGCTAGAGTACGATGATGATATAGGAGATCAACTTGGTATAGAGTTAGAGATAGACTTGTTTGGTGCATTAGACTTGGCTCAGGATGAAGCCGTTGATGTAAATGCTCTTCATTGATTTTTTAATCTCAAACTTGGACATGAATATATGAGCTTCAAAGGCTTGATGTACATGCTCTTGTACTTTTATTCTCTCAAAGGATCAAACATGTATGAAAAAGAAAAAAATTGTCATTAGGAAAAACTATCTTTTAAAGTCAGTATGGGAAAAAACACTCTCTGTAAAACATCACTATAGAAAACTGTCTAAGTGTCGCTATATAGCGACCAGTGACAAGTCTAATAAGTGTCGTTATATAGCGACCATTTACAAGTCTAATAAGTGTCGCTATATAGTGATGCTCTTTAAACATTGCTATATAGTGACACTTGACGAATCCCGCTTTGGTTACCGATGATTAGCGCCTCGCGCACACTAAACGTCGGTGCTTAAGCATCGCAATAGGTCCCGCCATGTGTAGTAGTGCTAGCTAGGTGATGTTTTGAAAATTTTTCCTTTTTTTAAAATAATGCACCACCATGTATGAATAGCACATAAGAGGGGTTAATTAGGATCTACCTAAGAAGTATAAAATCCATCAACAACAATAGATTAATCAGAAATTCCAGGACAAACTAATAACCTCTCTCTCTCTCTCTCTCTCTCTCTCTCTCTCTCTCTCTCACACACACACACACACACACACACATTTTTCTCAAAAAAAATTCACACACACACACATGTATACATCTCCCTAACTCTAACCCCAAAACCACCATTTTGTTGTTAGTTGGATAGAGTTTGATAATCACCATAAAGGTGATTCATAGAATAAAATAAATTCTCCCTAATTTATTGTTTAAAAAAATAAAATCAAAATTCTCCCTTACCTACTTAACCACCTCCTTCTTAAGATAACTCCCTACCTAACCAAACCTTTAACTCCCCTAACCAATCTGCAAACCCCAATTTTCAATACAACCTTCTCTCCCTAGGTAAACTTCATTTCTTCTTTATTTAAGAGAATACCTAATACAATTCCTTACTTATTAATAGCCAACCCCTCCTCCCCTCTTTTTTTAAGTAATTGCTCCCACTTTTAGTTAACCTCCTAATATACCCCCTAATGACACCTATAGTTGGCAATATATGCTTAGTTCCTTCATTAATGTAAAGTTTTTTGGCTTTATTGGAGGCTTTTTAAATAGCATATTTATATACATTTGCTTTTTGTGACCTAACTTTGCTTTATCCTTGACTAAATACCCTTTATCATTCCCCCACTCTTTTCTTTTCCGGTCCCTTGTAACCCCCTCACCACCCCACGTTCTTCTTATTGTTTTCCCCTATTTTACTAAGTTGGAACGAGGGATTTTTATACCCTTCTTGCTTTGTAAAATAAGTTGGAACGAGGGATTTTTATACCCTTCTTGCTTTGTAACTACTCCACTCTGTTCGTTACTGTTATTCACACTAGCCTTGCCTCTATCATTTGATCCGCCTCTTCTTATGGCTCTTTTTCTCCCTATTCTACCACCTCAGCGACCTCTATTCCCTCATTGCCTTCTTCTTTTCATTGATCACTCGCCGCCCACTAGTGCCATGCATAATCCGTGGGCAAAGACTTGCTTGGCTGACTACTCTCTCAAGGTAAAGCTTTGGCCACCTTTACTCTTCTTCTTGGTTGACCAGCACTTGTATTGTCCGTGGTTTCTCTCCAACTTGGTCTTCTTCATGGTCTTCTCTTCTTGGCGGTCGCCTCCTAAAAGTTTTTCATGCCGTGCCTTCAATTACAGTTTCTTCTCACGGCAGAAGAGATCGCGACAGCCCACTTGACTCACTACGTCTCTTTTTAGATCCGTAGCTCTCTTGGTACGCACAGTTTTTTTTGATTGCGGTCTCCTTGCTTGCATACTGGCCTTAGTCGAGTCCACACACACGCTCTAGCTATTGTGTGCTCACGGCCGTTGCACCCTTGTGTTCTCACTAAGCTACGATAAGACCTCCGTCGCCTCACTCTTCCTTTGCCTTTTGCTTACTCTCTTGGTTATCTAAGGTTCATTTCGAGTTCTGTGGCTCGTCTCCTTCCAAGTTACGACGTTGCGTACACTGCCCGATGGCTTTCCATCTAGTCCATACTACTTCTAAGTGCCTTATTGCTACAACAGAGTCAGTCCTTATCTTTGCTGAGACGGGCTCGGGTGTGTCTACCATCTTCATGCAATCACTTATGTACCCGTTCTTCTTTTTTCATGTAAAAATTACGTTAGTTAGGTCCCTTGAACTCTGTCGTAAGTTGATAATTGCTTCTAAAGGTTCATGCGTACGAGTAGTCTTGGTACTTCTTTCTCTTGCTAATCTTCCATTTCCTTCTGGAGCATTGTAGGCTGCATGGCGACAGTCCTGTAGGTTGCCCGTGTCTTACACAAGCTTCTTACCTTTCTTTGCGTTTCATTTACTTCATTTGGGTAACCTTATATATTTTACGCGTGTGTGCGCTTTCCCACTTATTTATACGCACGGTTGGGGTGGTTTCATTTCCGCTTGGTTTTTTAGGGCTTTTTTTCTTGTAATTTATATATATTTTTTATTTTTTTATTTATAAATTCTCTCACTTATGGCTATGACCTTTTACGCAACTAGTTCTCTCTTTTTTTTTAAAGCATTCATTTTTCCTTTTTAAATTTGTTTATAGATTGTTTTTCCTCTCTTAAATTTGTACTTATATATATATATAGTAAGTCACTCTTATGCTCCTTCCAAACTTTTTCTCTCATTGTATATGTATATGTATATGTGTAGCAATGCAAGTGTATGTTCTTTCTAGATCGGGTTTTCACTTAAGGAGTCATTTAATGATTGATCCATTAGCTCTAAAAGAACTTAAATTTTTCGGACTACTACTCTTTTTAGGTTACTTAATATTTTCTTGGTAGTAAGTGCTATTGTTCTTTTTAATTCCCTTTCAAGTGCCTATATTTGGCCCTTTTTATCTCACGTACTATAAAAAAATTTGTGCATTTTTGCTTAGTATCTTACACAACAAGACAAAGCACCCATAGACGCGCGCATAGACGCGTTTCATGAACTAAAATAAAAACTTACGGGCGCGTCTATTTGCGCATCTATTTGCGCGTATGGAGACCCGCGTCTAATTGTGCATCTATATATCAGACTTACGTGCGTATAGACGCGCACAAAGACGTGTAGATAGACGCGCTTATAAACGCTTTTATAGACGTGTGTATAGATGCAAAACGAATAGACAGACGCGAATATAAACGCGTTTTTAAACGCACTGATAGACGCGCCTTTTTTTTTTTTAATTTTACAGAATAGAATGTATGTTGTGTATGCTATATAGTTACAAGAATCCCATATCCACATTCTGTAATTCAATTCTTACAGCCAACCGCATTTTAATTACAATTCCAAATAAAATATTACAACTCCAAATCGCAATAAAATTGAAAGCTCAAAAAAGTGCTTGTATATACATATAGCACGAAGCTAAGCCACGTCATGTGGCTTCAAGTACAAAAAATAAGGAAGCTAACCCATGTCATGTGGCTTCAAGTACAAAAAATAAGAGGAGTCTATATACAAGAGGCACGAAGCCAAGCCAATGGCTTTAAGTACAAAAAAGAGTAGCTAGCATTACTTATACGACTAATCTATGTTCTCTAGGTCCTCGCTCCCTTCCACGCTCCCTTCTGTGCTCCCTTCTATGTCTCCTTCCTTCTCTTCCTCATCGTCTTGTGCACGGGCCTGTAAACAAGGGACAACATATATCAATGTATGAAAAATCAAATCTTTACTTATAATTTTGGCATTATTTAATTACTTTCAAATACCTGGGGGGCCTATCCAGTAGCTCAGGTATACTGCTCCTCAGTAATCAACCCGTCATCATAGAAGTGCCTCCATGTATCTCCTCTGCGATGGTGGTGGTGGTAGGTTGTCTCCACTGGAGTAGGGTATCTGCCCACGATCTCAAGCTGCATGACCGCGATACACTTTGTGGAGGGATTAGTACAAAGAAACAACCAACCTCCTAATAAACTACATAAGCAATATAATTTGAGATCGATACTTACAAATTGGGCCTCCCATGATTCAACACCCCCTGCTCCAAAATGCGCACTCCCATATTCCTCCATCTGGATCCTCCGTGCCTTCACGTGCTGCAGACTGGGCTCCTCCCTCGCTGACTTCATTGCCTTCTTCCACTCACGCTTGTGAGCGGTGTGGGGCGGGCCCCTTGGAGGTTGACTTGCCTCAAGTCTGGCAAGCTCCGCTAGTGCCTGCCTCTTAAGGGAAGATCTTTTATTGCTAAGTGTCGTAACAATCTTTGACTTCCCCCATTTATTTGTGAACTGGCGATTGGGGGGGTTAGGATACCTAGAGCGAACAGTAGCGAGGGTCTCATCAGCCAACCTCTTTGGGTGGTCTTTATAGTGGATAAAGCAATCTCTGTAATTGTTAGCAATTACAAAGCGCATGAAGGCCACGATGTTCTTCCCCTGCGCATCCATCAAGATGCCTCCTGTCTGAGTGATGTCATAATAAATCGTACCATCACCCAGAGGCACGTCTAAATCATCTGAATCATCCTCCTCCTCACCGCCACATGGCCCAAAGCACTGTGCCATGCATCTGCCACCGCTCTCCCTGCTACTACGCCTGCTACCCTGTCGTGTCGAGCTCATACGCTGGCCACTCGTAGCTAGGGACTGCACGGGACTACGCTGACCACTCGTAGCTGAAGAACCGAGTCTCAACGGCTGGGGAGTACGTCGACGGCTCGCCGAGACAGAAGGACCTCCTGACGGCATGGGGGAAGGGGCATAAGACGGGATGGCAGAAGGGACATAAGACGGCATGGGGGAAGGGGCATAAGACGGTACGGGGGAAGGGGCATAAGACGGGGCATAAGACGGCTGTGCGGACTCCGCTGGGGTGATCTCAGGCGGTGTGGGGTGGCTCGGAGTCTGTAGTGCCGACTCCTAGGGAGTGTTAAGGGTACCCGTCATGTACCCGTATAACTCCGCATAACTCCGCAGGACTAGGAGGGTGCCCTAAAATGTTATATAAATCCTTCCATATCGATTCCCGTGGATCAGGTGAGCTAGAAGCACTTCGTCCCCACATGTTGAACTGGAAAAAAGGAAACAAATCTATTACTTTGGGAGCTGAGAAGAAAGGGGAAAAAAAAGAGGCTCTGTCAGAGCGCGTCTATAGACCCGTCTGATCTGCACGTCTATAGACGTGTCTAACAGAGCGTTTAACAATTCGTCCAGCAATCCGTCTAACAATCCGTCCAGCAATCCGTCTAACAATCCGTCCAGCAATTCGTCTAACAGTGCGTTTACAAGTGCGTCTAACAGCGCGTCTAACAGTCCGTCTAACCATCCGTCTAACAGCGCGTTTAAAAGCGCATCTAATAGTACGTTTAAAACTTCATTTAACAGGGCGTCTATGTGAGCATCTACATATGCATCTGTGTGTGTCTATAACAAGCCAGACGCGCAGATAGACGCGCTTGTAGATGCGCGTTTAGACGCGCCCTCAGACGCCTCTATACACGCGCTCCGACAGGCGAGAATACTAAAAAGTCGAAAAGGACGTTTCGCCCGACAAAAGAACGTGTCGCTCATACCTAGATGCTGCGTTTCGTGGATGCGAGAAAGTAAAAAACTGGAAAGAGCAAGCAAGAACAACTTCAAAAGGACTTACTTGAAAAAAGGTATGGAAGGATCTTTCTTTTCCAAACTTGTTTCTTCTCCTTGTTCGTACTCCTTCTCTTCTTTAGGCTTGGAAGCAAGTGTAGGTACGGTCCCTTTCTCTTGAGTGAAAGCTTGGAACTGTGTATGGGAGGCTCTCTCTTAAGCTTCGAATCTATAGAACTGCTAATAAAGAAGGAAGAAAGCCGCTCGCGAAGTTTAAGTAGTGAAAAGAAAAGCAAAGCGAGCGGCGCGCCGAAAAGCAGGTTTAAAAGTCGCATCTATAGTTGCGTCCATTAGCGCGTCTATAGTCGCGTCTGAATACACAAAGTAGATGCGTCTATAGTCGCGTCTATTAGCGCATCTACGGGCGCGTTTAAATACACAGAGTAGATGCGCGTTTAGACGTGCAGTTAGACGCGACATTAGACGCGACGATAGACGCGGCGATAGACGCAACACAGAGTTTAAGTTAAGCATTTGAAGAAGAGCAAATTTGGTGGGTTGTTTGTTTTTAGGATGTCTCCATCTTCAACAAGCAGCTCCAGTGAGGATGAATCCCTCCGTATCCACCATCGCGAAATGTGGTTGGAGCAAAAAATCAAATGTCTGTGTGATCAATGTCGAGGAAACATGTATCGTGCACGCAGGATTATGCTCAATCATATCTCAAAGTATGGAGAATGAAATGTGACCGTAAACAGGATAAGGGTTGTAAGTTAAGGTTGATTGAGATACCTATGGGTGTTCATATGTTATGATCCCGTTTTAATTTGATACAGGATGTAGTGCCACACCCGCACATGTTACCCTATGCCCGTCGTGAGGAGGCGAAGCGTTGGCGATATGAGGTGGGATCTTCAGGAGGGACCGTTACGAATGCATGGAGTGATGGTGATAGTAGCCCTCCACCATTACCTCATGAAGCCGTGGAGGAGGAGGTGTTTGATGATATGGTGCGGGATTTATATGTCCATCAAGGGAGAGATAATAGCATGGAGCAGGATGATCTTTTTACCGCAGCATCGACTCCACTGTTTGAGGGGTGCACATTCTCTATTCTACGTGCCTCCCTTGAGTTACTAAACTTGCAAACAATCTATGGATGGAGCAATGCAAGTTTGAATGCATTACTCAAGTAAGCTTTAAAGTCGATTTTGCAAACATGGTGAATTATGCTAGTGGGTCAATTACTCGAATGCTTTTCCTCATTTATGGTCTTCACGTGTAGGCTATTGTGTAAAATGCTTCCAAGGGAGAATAAATTACCGACCTCAAGAGATATGGCAAGGCAACATGTGACCTCTCTTGGAGGATTAGATTACAAGCGCATCCATGCATGTGTCAACGATTGCGTTTTGTTTCGTGGACGATTGCATTTTGTTTCGTGGACTACATAAGGATGCAAGAGAGTGTCCTACTTGTGGAGAGGCAAGATATAGAGCAGATCTCAAAACCTTGGACGTGCCTCGTAAGGTATTGCGACATTTTCCCATAATCCCTCGCATCCAACATATGTTCAAGTGCAAATCTATTGCAGAGCTCATGTCATGGCATTCCTCCCATCGATCAACCGATGGCAAGTGGAGAACTCCCGCGGACTCTCCTGCGTGGAAGCATATTGAAGACACATGGCCAAGTTTCAAGGAAGAACCTAGGAGCTTGAGACTTGGATTGGGTATGGACGGTGTGAACCCATTTGGTCTCAAAAGCACGTCTTACAGTGTATGGCCAGCGGTATTGGTGAATTACAATCTTCCACCCTCTATGGCTATTAAGAAAGGACATGTCACACTACAAGGCATAGGCCATTTTCCGACGGAAATACCGACGCTTTTTACATTAAAATTTTTTTTTTTCACGGGCGCAAAGGTCGCTATAAAAGTCGTTAAAATCGTCGGAAAAGGAGCGTCGCTATAAACCGTCGCTATATAGCGACGTTGTTAATCGTCGCTATATAGCAACGATGTAAACGTCGCTATATAGTGACGATAAAAACATCGCTATATAGCGACTCTGTTAATCGTCGCTATATAGCGACACTGGTAAACGTCGCTATATAGCGACGATTAACAGAAGGTAAAAAAAATGGTTAGTGGGGCTAAACAGGGCTTCCTTTTGGCCCTGTTTAGCCCCACTAACCTTTTTTTTTTTTTTGTAATTACAAAAGAAAGTTTTTTATAACAAAATTTCCCTTGCTTGCAGGGTGATACAAAATTGTTCTTGTGAACGATGAGGAAGAAATGCATATACATATACAACTGTGTTTGAAACAAAATTACCCTGTGAAAGGGCGATACAAAATGGCTCTAACGAGCGGATATGAAAAATGCTACTACCACTACTAATCCGAATCCGAATCCGAATCGTCTTGTTGGGCTGTTCCCTGGTCCTCGGCACCTGCATCTTCTCCCTCTTCCCCGACACCTGCGTCTTCTCCTTCGTCATCGGCACCTGCATCCGATCCTTGCCCCTGTTGATCGCTCGTCTCTGATGATGGGACGCTTGAGCTTTGACCCTGAGAGTGAACCATATAAATCAAAAATTAGATTGGAACTTAAATTAAAAAGTGAGATTACAAGCAGGAGTAAACTTATACCGTGCGAGCAGCCACCTCAGCCCAATCGACTGTCGCTCCCATTGCCTCTTGCTCAATGAACCACGGCTTGGTTCCTATCCGAAATGCGCGCCGCGTCTCTGCATCCATAGGAAGACGACCCATCGCAGCTTGCTGTGGATCCAATTTACGAGAGTTAGAGTTAGCTAAAGTGCATGTAATATGTAAGTAAAACAAATAGAACAATACATTAAATGGAAAGAAGTAAACTTACCACGGTTGCCTCGAACGCATACCGTCCACCTGCACCAAAGTGCGAAGTACCTACGACATCCAGCCGTCTCTTCGCAGCCCTCCTCTGACCCTCGAACATTTCAGGTTGGTCCCTATGTTGCTTCTTGAAGTACTTCCAATCAGCTTTGTCTGCCCAGCTGGGTTTAGACAACCCCTTTGTAATGGAAGTACGCATGGTTGATCTGCGATGCTTTAGGACCAAACCCATGCGCTCGAGCATATAACTGTTATTAAACTCCACATTTGGCGGATTAGGAAATCTTTGTTTTAACTCATCGATCACCGCCTGCTTCTTTTGGCCATCTTGATACCGCCAATCGATATTTATGCCGCTCTTGAAGTGATGACTCATCAACCGCCTCATGGCGGCCATCACTGCTTTGCCCTTTTTGTCTTCTATTATCTCTCCGGCAGATGTGATTTGATAGGAGAGATCCCCTGATGAGTAAGGGGGACTGACGGTAGCAGAGTCTGAAGGAGTGGAAGCTGCGCGACCGCTTCCGGATCGAGGAGTAGCTGTGGGAGTAGGAGAGGGAAAGGGACCTGGCTGATACTGTGTCTCCGGACCAAGTGGAGACCTAAAGGAGCGTGAGTGTGCTGACTCGTCTACATCTCCTGAGTCAGCACAACATGAGCCGCCCATCCTACTCTTCCTTCCCTTGCGGGAGGCATGCGCAGGTGATGATCCCGCGGTCGAAGGGGCGCGAGGGGATGGCTGGGCTGTACGTCCACCCGTCGGTGTAGGGGAAGGAATTGCGGAGGTCCTCTGAGAGAGCAGAGAGAAGAATCTCGCTGCCTCCTCATCGCTCATCTGCGCTACAAACTCGTCGGGAGTCCCAACAAAGCCATGCGCGGCTAGCAAAGGAGTCCCCTGAGGGGTAGTCGCAGTGCTACGTGGAAGAGGGGTCGGACCAGGGGTAGTCACAGTGCTAGGACCGAGAGGAGTCGGACCAGGGGTAGTCCTCGGGGTAGTCGCCTGAGAGGAATCAAAGTCCTTTGGAGCATATAGATCGTGAGCTCTCCTCCTGCGAGGCTGTCCGTACTCGTCCGATGAGCGATGTGATCCCATGTCTAACATAGACACAAACACGAAAACAGAAAACAAATAAACAAACATGAGCATTCTCATAGGCATAGGCATAGGCAAGAAGAAAGAAGAGGGAACGGAAAGAAGAGGGAAAGGAAAGAGGGAAAGAAGAGGGAAAGATAAGAGGGAAAGAAGATGTAAAGGAAAGAAAAGAATGAGAATGAGGAAATAGAGAATGAGAGAAAGGGAAAGAGATGAGGGAAAATAGAGAATGAGAGAAGGGGGAAATGAGAGAAGGGGGAAATAGAGTGGGAAATAGAGAATGAGCTTATGCAGAAATAGAGAATGAGCTTATGCTTCTCTCATTCTCTATTTCCGCATAAGCTCACGCATAAGCATGAGCTTATGCGGAAACTTAAGCATAAGCTCATGCACATGCATGAGCATAAGCATGAGAAGGATGAGTTTCCGCATGCTTATGCTCATGCGGAAAAAGAGAAGGAGCTTATGCAGAAAAAGAGAAGGAGAGAAGCATCTCTCATTCTCTATTTCCGCATAAGCTCCTTCTCTTTTTCCGCATGAGCTTATGCTTATGCTCATGGGTGAGCATGAGCTTATGCTCATGTTTCCGCATATGCGAAAATAGAGGAGGAGAGAAGCATAAGCTTCTCTCATTCTCTATTTCCGCATATGCTCACGCAAAAGAGAAAGAGAAAGAGCTTATGCGGAAAAAGAGAAAGAGCTTATGCGGAAAAAGAGAATGAGATCCGCATATGCTTCTCTCGTTCTCTATTTCCGCATAAGCTCTTGCGGAAACTTCCGCATAAGCTCATGCTCATGAATAAGCATAAGCTCATGCTTATGCTCATGCGGAAATAGAGAAGGAGCTTATGCGGAAAAAGAGAAGGAGCTTATGCGGAATAAGAGAAGGAGCTCATGCGGAAACTTGCGGAAACTTGCATGCGGAATAAGAGAAGGAGCTTATGCGGAAAAATAGAATGAGAGAAGCATATGCTTCTCTCATTCTCTATTTCCGCATAAGCTCTTGCGGAAACTTACGCATAAGCTCATGCTCATGAATGAGCATAAGCATGAGCTTATGCTTATGCTCATGCATAAGCATAAGCATAAGCTCATGCTTATGCTCATGCAGAAAAAGAGAAGGAGCTTATGCGGAAAAAGAGAAGGAGCACTTGCGGAAACTTGCGGATAAGCTCTTGCGGAAACTTGCGCATAAGCTCATGCTCATGCATGAGCATAAGCATGAGCTTATGCTTATGCTTATGCTTATGCTTATGCTTGCGGAAACTTGCGGAAACTTGCGGAAACTCATGCTTATGCTCATGCGGAAATAGAGAAGGAGCATAAGCATGAGCATAAGCATAAGCATAAGCATAAGCATGAATGAGCATAAGCATGAGCTTATGCTTATGCTTATGCATAAGCATAAGCATAAGCTCATGCTTATGCTCATGCGGAAACTTGCGAAGGAGCTTATGCGGAATGAGAGAAGGAGCTTATGCGGAAAAAGAGAAGGAGCTTATGCGGAAAAAGAGAAGGAGCACTTGCGGAAACTTGCGGATAAGCTCTTGCGGAAACTTGCGCATAAGCTCATGCTTATGCTTATGCTTATGCTTGCGGAAACTTGCGGAAACTTGCGGAAACTCATGCTTATGCTCATGCGGAAATAGAGAAGGAGCTTATGCGGAAAAAGAGAAGGAGCTTATGCGGAATAAGAGAAGGAGCTCATGCGGAAACTTGCGGAAACTTGCGCATAAGCTCTTGCGGAAACTTGCGCATAAGCTCATGACAAGCTCCTTCTCTCATTCCGCATAAGCTCCTTCTCTATTTCCGCATGAGCATAAGCATGAGCATAAGCATAAGCTCATGCTTATGCTCATGCGGAAATAGAGAAGGAGCTTATGCGGAATGAGAAAAGGAGCTTATGCGGAAAAACAGAATGAGAGAAGCATAAGCTTCTCTCATTCTCTATTTCCGCATAAGCTCTTGCGGAAACTTACGCATAAGCTCATGCTCATGAATGAGCATAAGCATGAGCTTATGCTTATGCTCATGCGGAAATAGAGGAGGAGCTTATGCGGAATGAGAGAAGGAGCTTATGCGGAAAAAGAGAATGAGAGAAGCATAAGCTTCTCTCATTCTCTATTTCCGCATAAGCTTATGCGGAAACTTACGCATAAGCTCATGCTCATGAATGAGCATAAGCATGAGCTTATGCTTATGCTTATGCATAAGCATAAGCATAAGCTCATGCTTATGCTCATGCGGAAATAGAGAAGGAGCTTATGCGGAATGAGAGAAGGAGCTTATGCAGAAAAAGAGAATGAGAGAAGCATAAGCTTCTCTCATTCTCTATTTCCGCATAAGCTCTTGCGGAAACTTACGCATAAGCTCATGCTCATGAATGAGCATAAGCATGAGCTTATGCTCATGCGGAAATAGAGGAGGAGCTTATGCGGAATGAGAGAAGGAGCTTATGCGGAAAAAGAGAATGAGAGAAGCATAAGCTTCTCTCATTCTCTATTTCCGCATAAGCTTATGCGGAAACTTACGCATAAGCTCATGCTCATGAATGAGCATAAGCATAAGCATAAGCATAAGCATAAGCTCATGCTTATGCTCATGCAAAAATAGAGAAGGAGCTTATGCGGAATGAGAGAAGGAGCTTATGCGGAAAAAGAGAATGAGAGAAGCATAAGCTTCTCTCATTCTCTATTTCCGCATAAGCTTAAGCATAAGCTCATGCTTATGCTCATGCGGAAATAGAGGAGGAGCTTATGCGGAATGAGAGAAGGAGCTTATGCGGAAAAAGAGAATGAGAGAAGCATAAGCTTCTCTCATTCTCTATTTCCGCATAAGCTTATGCGGAAACTTACGCATAAGCTCATGCTCATGAATGAGCATAAGCATGAGCTTATGCTTATGCTTATGCTTAAGCATAAGCATAAGCATAAGCATAAGCTCATGCTTATGCTCATGCGAAAATAGAGAAGGAGCTTATGCGGAATGAGAGAAGGAGCTTATGCGGAAACTTACGCATAAGCTCATGCTCATGAATGAGCATAAGCATGAGCTTATGCTTATGCTTATGCATAAGCATAAGCATAAGCTCATGCTTATGGTCATGCGGAAAAAGAGAATGAGAGAAGCTTATGCGAATGAGAGAAGGGGGAAATAGATAAGGGGGAATGAGAGAAGCATAAGCACAAGAGAATAAGAGGGATGCGGAAATAGAGAATAAGGGGGAAAGGAAAGAGAGAAGGGAAAAGAGAGAGGGGGAAAGAGAGAATAAGAGAAGAGGGAAAAAAGAGAAGGGGGAAAATGAGAAAAAGAGAAGGGGGAAGAGAGGGTTCCTACGCCCATCACTGCAGCTAGCGCTTAAGGCGCTAGCTACAGGCCAATGCAAATAACAAAAAGCTTAAATGGAAAGAAGAGGAAGCACTTACCTGTAAAAGTATGTCCCGCTCGGTGTAGTGGACTGGGCCCACAAAAGAGAGACTATGTCCCGCTCGGTGTAGTGGACTGGCCCTACAAAAGAGAGAAAACAACCCATTTTTTCAAATAAGATGTTAGTGGAAAGAGGAGATCACAAAAGCAACTTCTTGAAAGGAGACAAGGAAAGAGAAGATTGAGGAGACAAGGAAAGGAGGAGATTGAGGAGAAGAGAAGGAAGAGAAGGAAGAAAGAAGAGGTGAGTTTCTTTCTTTCTTTCTTGAAATTTCGTTTTTTGTTTGAATCCTTTCTAATCAAGCATGAAAACTAGTTTAAAACTTTAGCAATACAAGTAGAAACACTCACAAAACCAAAGCTAACAAACAAACAACCTACATTGTTGAAAGAAACTCACCTTTTGAAGAACTTTCTTTCTGGAAACCAAAGAGGGAAAAAGGAGAGAGAGGGTGCACAAGAGGTAGGAGGAGGGTGAGGAGTGGGAAATAGGGTAGGAGGTTGCTTGGAATAGATGGGAGGTCAGTGAAAATAGGTGGGAGGAGATTTTGGAGAGCTTACTTGAGAGATTAGGAAAGCTTTGAGCAAAACGCTGCGGGTTTCGGCGTTTCGGGTTTTAACCCACAGCGTCGCTATATAGCGACGCTTATTCGTCGCTATATAGCGACGTTTTTAATTGAAAACGTCGCTATATAGCGACGCTTTCAATTAAAAACGTCGCTATATAGCGACGGAACAGAGCGTCGCTATATAGCGACGCTTACTGTTTATTTTTTAATGAGGCGTCTTGTGACTCAAACATGCTATGCCTATAATTGTCAATATCTCCTCTTACTACATAGCCTTACTATATAGGATTTTTTGTTTCAATCCTTACTATATAGCTATGTCATTCTTTTTATATAGCCTCAAGAGAAGCTCAAATTAAACATGCTATGCTCATAATTGTGTACATCTCCTCTTCATGCTTATGTTTTGGTTTTATAAGTGTAGATGGAAGGGACGAGTGGAAGTTCATCCGATGATGCGCCAACGCCCGGGAGCACGAAGTGGCTTACGAAGAGGTTATATTGTCATTGCACTCATTGCAAGCGAGAAGTACGACATCAACGTCGTATTATCATGCGCCACTTGCGGACGTATGGGGAGGAGCCGGAACCAGTACCCCCCGTTGGTGTTGCACATGTTGATGGATCATCGGTAAGTCAAAGCTATTTAAGTTCGCAATCTTATTGTATACCCGGAATTAGAAGATCTTCTATTTACACGAATGAGCTTATGACAGGATGACGAGGGTGACGAGGGTACACATATACCTTCTCACTTTCAACAAGACTATAGTCTCCCAGATGACGACGAGGGTATGGTCGACATGATGGATTCCATTTTTAGGGGCACTACATCCCACGTACATGTGATGTCAGAGTCTGAGGTGAAAATGCGAGAGTTGCAATCAACACAATTGTACGAGGGTGCCAGGATGTCTAAACTACGTGCTTGTCTCTCAATCTTGAATCTACAAGTACAGTATGGGTGGTCGGATACAAGTGTCTCGGCCTTAATGAGGTTAGCCCTTGCATTAATTTGATTGACTCATTATTTGGATATTGTTTGTTTTGAGAATCATCATTTGGATAGTGTCTTTGTCATAGGTTGCTCCAAAAGATGTTGCCTGCACCAAATACCATGCCCGCATCAAGAGATGAAGCGAAAAAGATGCTAACAATGGTGGGTATGGATTATGATACCATCCATGCTTGCCGTAATGATTGTATTCTCTTTCGTCGTGAGCATGGAGATTTGGCTAGTTGTCCAAAGTGTGGGGAACAACGATATAGAGATGACTTGCAGGGTGAGAGGATACCGATAAAGGTCTTAAGACACTTTCCCATCATTGCAAGAATACAACACATGTTTCGATGCAAATCCATAGCGGAGTTGATGACATGGCATGCATCTCATCGGTCCACTGATCACACATTGAGGATTCCCGCAGATTGTGCGGCTTGGAAGCACATAGATAATCAGTGGCCGGACTTTGCGAGAGAGCCACGCAACTTACATCTTGGGCTAGCCATGGACGGCGTGAATCCTTTCGGGTTACGCTCGACATCTTGGTCGACATGGCCCATAGTCGTGGTGAATTACAATATCCCACCATGGCTAACAATAAAAAAGGGACACCTCATGCTTGCACTACTTGTGCCAGGAAAGTACAAGGCAAGAAACATGGACGTGTACATGGCACCTTTGATAGAGGAGTTACAGATATTATGGAGAGGAGTGCAGGTCTTTGATATTTCCAGAGCTCCTAGGCATACCAATGATATTTCCGTCAGGGGTATCTTGATGTGGACCATGCATGACTACCTAGGATATGGAGAGTGCACAGGTACGTGGTTATGTCTTTACATGTACAATGAGGGATTATGCTTTTTTTACTCTCTTTTGCACGCATGTCTTGTACTAACATATTCATGCACGCGTGCAGGGCTTGTTACAAGTGGGTACCATGCTTGTCCTATTTGTGGACCCGCTCTGAAATCGCTTGCACGCTACTCCAAACACGAGGAAAAATGTTTATGAAGGTCATGCTCGATACCTTCCGCTCGACCATCTCGCACGTGGAGGTCAGCTTGATCCACCACCATCATATTTGAAAGCAAGTGATTGGATTCAAGCTTGGAGGGAGAATGGAGAGGAACCTCCTCCTGGTATGAAGAGGCTATCGATCTTTCACGAGCTTCCTTATTGGGGTCAGTTACAAATCAATCATCTCTTGGATCCCATGCATATCTTTAAGAATGTGGGGGCTACCATTTGGGCACACTTGGTTGGTTCCAAGGACTCGAGAGGAGTGCGAGAAGACTTGCGTGCTATGAATAGGATGTCTCGTTTGTGGCCCCAAGTGCATGCTTCAGGAAAAGTTGTCCTCCCGAAAGCAACGTGGATCCTCTCTACGAGGGAGGAGGCAGCGATCAAGGCAGACATTGCCTCTTTTCAAACACCGACAGGGTACATGCGTTGCTTGAAAGGAGCATTTTCAAAGGACAATAAGCTTAGTGGCCTCAAGTCCCATGATTGGCACAAGGTCTTACAGGTATTCTAAGTAGAATTAGTGTACCGATAATAGTGATGCATTAGCGTAATTATTATAATGTTATATTGTTGACATGATTTCATTGTTGCTTTGATAGTTCATCCTTCCAATTACAATAAAAGGGTGCTTACAAGAAGATGTTAGAAATGCTATATTCAAGATCTGTGGTATTGTGAGGTATGCTTACTATCAATTCGCATTATCTATTTTCTTCATGGACATGTGAAATAGGTGGATATCTCAAATATCTTACATATGCATGGACATGTGAAATAGGTGGATATCTCAAAAAGAGATCTCTATATCGAGCATCGAGAAGGCTAGGGTGGAATCCATCGAAGCCATATGCTTGCTTGAGAAGCACTTTCCCTCAAGCATTATGACAACTCAAGTCCACTTGCTTGTGCACATAGTTGATGAGGTGGCTATAGCAGGTACCGTTCATAATCGATGGATGTTTTTTCTCGAGCGGTTTATGAAAACTTTAAAGGGGTTTGTAAGACAAAGAGCAAGACCAGAAGCAAGCATGGCAGAGGGATGGCTTGTGCAAGAGTCATTAGTATATATCACAGAGTTTCTTGCATCCACGGATCCTGATATGCCGCAAGCTTGGCACAACAAGGATGATGATCGCATCATTGGCGAGGTCCCCCAAGGAAAAGGGATTGAAAGAAAGATGAGCGAAGAGCAAATGGAGAAATTCAATAAGTTTTGTATCCTCAATAGCCCTAAGATGCAGAAGTGGATTGAGAGATATGAAGTGGCCAAAGCAGAAAGAATAAATGCAAGGACGAGATTCAGAGTAATGTACAGGCGATCACAACCATATCCACGAGATCTGGCTCTTCTCCCTACTCACATGTCACTTGAATGGCTACAACTAGCTATACGTAAAGCCGAACGTGATGGAGAGACAATAAACGAGCGCGAGCGGGAGTTATCATCTGGATGTATGGTGCATGTAAGTTTCTTATCTCTTGATGTAATTAAGTAATTATTTGTGGCAATATATGCTATAAAATAGGTGCATCTTCATTGTTTTAATGATGCTCTTTTACAGTACAAAAAGTACAGTGCATTATGGTCATATGGACGACATTTTCGCATAGAACGCATCGATTCAAAGAGAGTCACGTATGATTGTGGAGTCATGGCTAACTTCACACAAGATAGCCGAGCAAGTGCTTCGGATACCAATCTTCTCTCCTCACAGTTGGATTATTGTGGAACCATACGCGACATCTATGAAATTGATTTCAGACGATTTACTATTTTCATTCTTGATGTAAAATGGTTTAGAACTACTTACAACGGTCCCCATGCAACTGTGAGAAAAGATGGTAGCGGTCTCTTTGCAATAGACTCCACCAAACATTGGACCGATGAAAGTGATACTTTTGTTCTTCCCGAGCACTGTGAGCAGGTGCATACTAATGATTTAATTAGTCGAAGCTTTCGTTTTTTAAGTCCATTGATATATATATAATTGACGACATTTGGCACGTGATTTTTCATCTTCAATATAGGTGGTTTTTCATCCGGATCGTTCTGATCCAAGATGGTGGTACGTGATCCAAGTTGCACCACGAAGTAAGCAGATTTTTGAAGATCGAGATGTGGATATGGAGATGCCACTACCAAATCCGGATCCAATCGATGAATCTAGCGAAGAAGATGTAGATCACCATATGAGGCAAGAGGAAGATGCGCATAATGACATCGCACGGGAGGAGGATGGAGATCACGATATTGACGAGGAAGACAACAATCGTCAAGATCAATCACCACACTTAAGCTTAATTGAAGAAGATGATCAAATACTTTTAGGTGAACGTACGATGCTAGAGTACGATGATGATATAGGAGATCAACTCGGTATAGAGTTGGAGATAGACTTGCTTGGCACCTTAGACTTGGCTCAAGATGAAACAGTTGATGTAAATGCTCTTATTTAATTTGATTTTTCTCATCTCCAACTTGGACATGAATATATGAGCTTCAAAGGCTTGATGTACATGCTCTCATTTTTTATTTCTCTATGAGCTCAAACATGTATGAAAATTTAAAAAATTTTGTCATTGGTGGAAGAAAATAAATTTTAAGGCTAAAAAAAAAAAAAAAACCTCTCTGTAAAACGTCGCTATAATATAGTCTCAGTGTCGCTATATAGCGACCTTTAAAAGTCGCTATATAGCGACTTTTACTAACGTCGCTATATAGCAACCTTTTAAAGTCGCTATATAGCGACTATTACTAACGTCGCTATATAGCGACACTTATTAAAAGTCGCTATATAGCGACGATTTACGACACCCGATTTTTATACCGACGATTAACGCTAAGCGGGCGCTAATCGTCGGTACGTAAACGTCGCAATAGGATGCGTGTGTAGTAGTGTCATGCTGTCCCTTCTAATTCTAAGGAAACATAAAGTCAAAAACCCTGATGTTTATTTGGAGCCTTTGATTGATGAGGTGGAGATACTTTGGAGAGGTATCGAGGTGCATGATGTGAGCAGGCCTCCCTCGTCACGAGACTTCAACTGCAAAGCAGTCTTGATGTGGACGATGCATGACTTCCCAGGCTATGGCGAGTGTTCAGGTAAGCATTGCATTTTTTAATTATGAATAGGCAAAGGACGTGGCACCCTAAACCCACCTTCCACTCTTAATTGCATCTATTGTTTCAGGTCTCACTACATCGGGTTACCATGCATGTCCTGTTTGTGGTCCTTCGCTAGTTGCCTCACGGGCAGATGCCTTGAATAAGGTCATCTATGAGAATCACCATCGATTTCTCCCACCTGATCATCCTAGATATGTTGCCCCTTGGAATGAAGTCCTCCCACAATCACTCACCGCGGGAGATTGGATGAGAATTTGGGACGGTTCCACGACTCCTCCACCACTTGGCATGAGCCGGTAAGGATTTGTAACTATTGGCTAGAAGTAAAGATTGGCTATATTGGTTGAAAGTGAAGATTGCACGCTAACACTTTATTTTGTTTAGATACTCCATCTTTTATTGTTTACCATATTGGTCCCACCTCAAGATCAATCACCTGCTCGATCCCATGCATATCTTCAAGAATGTGGCATCTACCATTTGGGAGCATTTGAATGGGACCCGAGATTCGGTAGGCATAAGGGAGGATCTGCGTACCACAGGGAGGATGCGTGAAGCTTGGCCTCAAGAGAGACCAAATGGGCGTGTTTTTTTACCTCGTGCACCGTGGATGTTATCAAAGCTAGAGATGGCGACGGTGAAGCGCGCTATTACTACAATTCGTACTCCCACTGGATGCATGAGGTGTTTGAAGGGAGCCTTTACAAAGAGCAAGAAAAGAGGTGTGGAGCAATTATATGGCTTGAAATCTCATGATTGGCACAAGATGCTCCAAGTAAGTATTTTATATGCATAATATCTTTTTCCTTTCAAATTTGTGAGTGAATAGCTATAAGCAACTAATCAACCACCTCCTCGCGGGTTCAGTTCATACTACCTACTAGCATTTCACGTAGTGCATCAAAGGACGTGAAAGATTGTATTTACAAGATGGGCGAGCTTGTGAGGTATGTGAGCTCAAAGGAAATAGATCCCACCATGCTTGAGAATGCTCGAGTTATGTCAGTGGAGGCGGTTTGTTTAGTGGAGGAGACATTTCCACGTTCTATTCTCACAAGCCAACTACATCTCATAGTACATTTGGTGGATGAGATTGCTATATGCGGTACTATACATGCACGATGGTTGTTCTTCCTCGAGTGCTTCATGAAGACGTTGAAGGGCTTCGTGAGACAAAATGCAAGACCCGAAGGTAGCATGGCCGAGGGTTGGTTGGTACAAGAGTCACTTGTATATATTTCTGAGTTTCTTGTTGATGTGGATAGCTCTCTCCCACGACTATGGAGAGATGATGAAGACCTAAGGATGACCTCTATTGTGCCTCAAGGAAAAGGACACAACAAAGTAATAGACACGGAGTTGCGTAATAGTATCAACCTCTTTTGCGTGCTTAATAGTGATGTGATGAAAAGATGGGTGACAAGATACGAGGATGCAAAGGCAAGAAGACAAGAAGAAAGGGCCCTCTTAATTTAGATTGCTTATTTAATTGATTTTTTCTTGGTGTAGTGCACTATGTTCAATGCTATATGGTGTGAGGGCAAGCATTTTCGAACACAATGGATTGATGATAACAGAAACACACAAGATTGCAGCGTCATTGCTAGCTTTGAGGGAGCCAATGGAGCCATGGATGATTATTGTGGCATAATCCAAGATATCATTATGCTTGACTTTCGACGCTTCTTTGTGTATGTTTTGGATGTAAAGTGGTTTAAGGACGTGGTGGAAAGAGGCCCTAATGCAATAATCTAACGCCATGCAAGTGGCTTTGTAACTATTGACTCCACAAAGTTTTGGCAAAGTAGGAAGGACACACTAGTACTACCGCAACAATGTGAACAGGTACTGTGCACACACATAAAAATACTCGCTTTTAAATATTTGATGCAAGAAAAGTAACATGATTGTATTTGTGTTTGAATTAGGTTGTCTATCAACCAATGGTGGATAATAATAGGTGGTGGCATGTCATACCTATTATGCCACGTTCCAAAGTGATGTATAGTACATTTACTAATATGGAGCGTATGGAGGATGATCATGGCCATGGACGTGATGATGACCGTGATACAAGAGAGGAGGATGATCATGAGATAGGAGATATAGATATTGAGGCCGGCATTACCCGTGAGGACGAGCCTACCATTGGAGATCTTGATTTCGATGAGCACATGAGTGGCACAAGTAGTAGTGGGTTGAATGTATTTGCAGATTTAAACACTTGTTTGGATTTTGAAGTAGATAGTTTGGCAAGGGTTGATCTCATTGAGGATGAGATTGAACCGTAGCCCCACAATTGATATTGGCAAAACTATTTTACATATTGTCTCATTCTCCTCATTTTCCTTAATTCTTGTATATGTGGGCTTGCAAAAAATTATGTGCTTTGGTAATCATGGGCAATGTTTGGAAAGCAATGATGTACACCAAAATCTCACTTTCTGTATTCTCTAGAGTGCGTCTATTTACGCGTCTAAATGCGCATCTGAGTCTCAGTGTAAACGCGCAAATAAACACGCAAATACACACGCAAATAGACGCGCTAATACATGGGATGTTAGACGAGCCCGTATTTTCTCAGATCTAACGCGCAAATAAACGCGGTGATTTACGCGCAAATAGACGAGCGTTTAGTCGCACCTATAGACGCGCCCGTAATTTCTCTACTAGAGAAACGCCTATAGATGCGCCTGCTATTTTGCGCGTCTACCAAGCGCGTCTATAGTTGCTTTGTGTTGTTGTGTTAACAGTGCTACCAAATAATTATTTAATTGTGTAATTAAATCATTTCATGAATTATGCACTTGTCTTGTCTCCTTAGAAGTTTTATTTATTTTCCTACTTGCAAGTTATTATTATTATTATTTTTTCATTGTTTTTTACCTTTAAGTATAGATCATGGGTGTGGAGGACCCCCCATCATCTTCATCTTCATTATTCTCATCTTCTCTATGTTAATTGGTTTTAAAAAATAATTAAGAGACAAATCTCTTTTCTACAAGGTTGTGGATTACCCTCCTTGGAATTTGTTCACATAAAGAGATACACCTTCCCTTTGTATAAGGTTTAAAGATAAGTATCTAACATTTGTATAGAAGTAGGGTCATCCCTTGAATAATTGATTGTTGCTCCAATTTGTTTTAGAATCCTGATTGGTGTCTTACTCTATGGTATAAGCAATAACAAGCTAGGGTTTACAGGTATTATCTGTCTTCCATCACAAAACTATGATGTTCTAATACATTGTTTTGTCTGGATGGTGCCAGAGGTAAGTGGAACCTGACCTTAGAGCCTAGACTACTTGATGGATTTGACAATTTTGAACTAATTCTAGTCAGCAAACTCAATAAAAAGAAATTTTCTTTTGCTATCTCGCCTATTTTCTTTTTAATAAAGTTTTTCTTTGCAATATTGTCAAAAGGTACTTCATCAATATCATCAAAAGGTACTTCCTAATGATTGAATTAATTGCATGGTTCATTTATTGATGGGATGATTAAATCTACACACACACACACACTTGCCACATCAAAAAAGTAAGGCAATGGGGCCCTCCCTTTCAAGTGTGGAGGGCCCACTACTGCATAGTTTTGTTTGGCAAGGAATGCTAAAAGACAATCTTTACACCATACAAGGCTAGGAAATGATTTTTACTAAATGAAAATGGATGCTCCTATTTATAGCTACTCGTTTACGAAACCCATTCACATGAAAAATATAAGCTAAACTTAGAATTTCTTGTGCAACTATATAAGGGGGGAAGGAGGAATAAATGATGACAAAGGCTTGACCTAGGATAACCTATTGCTTTTGGCTTGGACATAGGTTATGGTGTGAAAGGGGAGCTTCTCTTTCTTCCAAGAAAAATGAGATGTGAAAGCTCTAGTGAAAGGAGGGATGAGGAAGAACTCTATATGCAAAAGGTGGCACAAGTGACAGAGGGAATGGTGTTAACACAAAGGACGAAGTATAGTCTTCCTTTATGCACGCAATGTTGAGTGGGTAAATCCAAAAGAGATTATCAAGATGGAAATCTTGGTTGGGTCAAGGAACCTTCTAATTACTTGGTTATAAAAGACCATAATATCATCTAGGTACTTTAATGCATGGCAAAACTTACTAAAAGTAGATTGGATTTCTTGAGTTTGGCTAACCTTGAGATAAATTGAAATTCATACCATGCAAAGTGAAGGCTTCCTTATGCAAGAGAGCAGGGGTAGCCCATTGGGATCAACTTGTTGATGAAATAAAAGAGAGCCGACTTGGAAACAAGACAAATTCAAAACCCATTCTATCAATTTTATGGTTTCCTTTAAATCGTAGGGGAAGGGAAAATTTTTTGGATGACCTCTTAGACCATCGAGCTAAGGAATTATGGTGTACCAATATTTCAAACCTTGTCTGGGCTTTTTTGAAGAAGGTACTTTTGGCAACTTCTAAAATATTGGAGAGAGACTATCATCACCTATAAGGGGGATGTTTTTATAGCACAAGATGATGTCAGCCTTGCAAAGATGTGTCTTTTTCCCTCAAAATTACTAATTGTTATGTCTGAAAGTGATGCTTTGCGTACCCAGAATACGGATGTTTGAAATCTAAAAAATCTCAATGTATCACTCTCTTTTTCATTGCATACCTCTTCAAAGTATTATGGATTACATTAAGAAACATTAAGAAAGGAATTGATTAAGTTGCTTATATCATTGAAAACCAACATATGCAAGCTCCAACATGATGTTGGGAGTAATGCTACTACGGAAGCCTAAAAGGGACCCGAATTCATCATTCATGAATCTACCAAACACTAGCTAATGGGAAACTTTTTTGCATGCAAAAAAGGGAGAATAACATGCCTTTTCCAATCCTTCTATGAAAAGACTTAGTAAGGTCACTTATATCATCCTTGAGACTAGAAGTTATCCATGAAGATTCTAAGGAGAGGTTATGGATTCTTTTGAATTTTCTATAAAAGATTCTTTCTATTTTTTGTGATATCATTAATGAATCAGTATCTTTAATTCTAATTATGGAAGCAATAAAAACCCACCAGTGAGGATTTCTCTTAGGACTATATTGGTATTTAAGGGATTGGTATTTCTCTTAGGACTATATCAGTATTTCTCTTAGGACTATATTGGTATTTAAGGGATTGGAGTGATGTGGTTGAGGCCCTTGTAAACTAGCCTACAGAGTTTCCTTGACTTAATGACTTCAAGGAGAACATACATGTGAGCCTAGATCTATTGAATATGAATAGATTACAAGAACAAGTAACCATAGGAAGAGCAAGAAACACGTTAGAAGGTTCATATAAAGTAGAATTTAAGTATGTCCATCCAAAACCAATGCATCTTGAAGTTGAATAGAGGGGGAATACAAACACTCAATGTTACCCGATTAAAAGGGGACTTCCCACTGTGGGACTCCTGAATGCATAGCAAAAATGTCAAGACTAAGCATACAACTTGATTATGATGGTCATCTAGAGCATGAAATTGACAAGACCCACACAAGAAAAGGCTCTTTTAAGGACATACAAGACAAGAATAAAGCTTTCGATGGGCTGTACCAAGAGCCAAGGTAAATCATGCAAGATCATCACCCAAGTGTGCACCAACTAAAACATAAGATAGAGAAGTTGAATGAAGAGAAAAATGGAACAAAGCTATTCATGGGTCACTCTAGAACTGACTCAGAACATGTAGGATCCTTATCTCAGCCTATAGAGGCTACAAGACTAGAGCAGACGTGCAAAGAAGATGATCTGCTAAGCCTCACCTGTGGATTTGCTAGTTGGAGATTGTAGTGAGTGGCCCATGAGAGCAATGAGACGTAGGTTATTTAAGAGGTCACACAATTCCTTTATGATGGGTTTTAATGGACAAAGGATTGAAGATAAGCAACGAGGTATCTTAATCAATGAAAGTAGGAAAGGTAGGGGAGGGATGGATTAACAATTTACAAGAAGGGACTAGTAGCATGTGGAAGGCTTTGAGAGGTGCTACACCATCCAAGGTGAGATGGTCTACTTACTAGGATGCAAAAAAAGGTGAGATATGGGGGAATGTGTCTTGGTTAAGGGTATCAAATAGGCAAGGGATTAGTGCTACTTTAGATAGTTTCTTTCTACCATACTTGCCAAATATTAACAAGACTTTGGCTTTACATTACCAACCCAAAGACGTCCATTGGTATAATTAGGAAGTCCACTACCCTTGGTATAGTATGTAGAGTACATAGCCTAGAATTCCACTCACCTAAGGGATACTTACCAAGTGACACAAGCTACTGCTAGGACCTAATATCCTCATAATTGTAGTTGGCAAGGGAATGTCCTTAGAGCATTATGACTAACACATGTTATTATCATGTGGTAGTACATACAAGAAATCAAATGCCAAAGGGGGTGTGAGAGTGGGAAAAAGTAACAAGGGATGTGTGCGGGTGCACAAGCGCACATGTGTGCTATGCATGTGGTAAGTATGTACGTACGTACTTATGTATGTATGTATGTATGTATGTATATATGTGTGTGTGTATGTGTGCATGCATGCACATGAATGCGTGTGCACACATGTGCATGTGCATGTGTACTATTATGGATAAAATTGTCTAAGGAAAAAGGCATTAATATGTGTGTGTGTTTGTATATGTGGCAATAGTATAATAAAATATGGTGTGCATAGGGCCCAGGGTTGAGGTGGCAGGGCATGACCATGTGCCACCCTTCCACGTAAGAGGACCCATAAGGTGTGTTGTACATAATCTATGGTAGTAATATTATAAAATGTAAGGTGGCATGGCTCCTCCATGTGCCACCCCTCCACCTAGGCTGCATTTAGTGAGTTATGGCACAAAGTCCATGGGAGAAGTAATATAAAATAGGTGGAGATGGATGTTATATTGGGTTATTCCCTTCATATAGGATAGGCCCATGTGGGGGAGGTATAGAAGGTCCAAGAGAGCAAGATAAATAATGGGGAAAGTAGGATGAGGTGGCAAGATTCCTTGTGCCAACCCTCCATTTGTCCTCCTAGAGGTGTGAACATATTATAAAATTGGGAAGAGACCAAGGGAGTATCATAGACTTGAGATATGGGGCTTGATTTATGTGGAAAATTGAGGCAAAGGGTTGTCGCACACAATTGAGAGTGCGTAATCGCCTAGCCCACATGGGAGACTTTTCCACACACACCATGCATGTGGGAGGATGCATTAATTGGGAGAGTCCCCCTCTTTTGGCTATAAAAGGAGGGGACTATTCCTTGATGAGACACGCTGATTCTTGTAAAGCCACCTAGCTAGTACTTTGATATTTCCCTCTCATCCTTTCTTTTAAATAAAGTATGGTCCTCTTCCCTTGATGTCTCCATCTTTACATTCCTCCTCCTATCATGTACATGCTTCTCTTCCCCCTCTCCCTTTTCCCTTGTGTCATAGTCTCCCTCTTCATTCCCTCCCCTTCTAATTCCTTTTCCCCTCCCATGATAACGTTTCGCCCTCACGATCTCCTTTCCTCTATGGCCCTCGAGCGTCGCCATGCTTAGCCTCTAGCCTCTGGTCCTGATTTCTTTTCCGGCTAATAGAAATGTTGTGGCTGCTGGGATCGAAATCTCCACGGCTAGTGGTGAATCTTTTGCTCATACCGGTCGCATTTGCAAAACTGTACCATCTATGCTCCTTCTAAGCTACTACGCGCGCATTCGATTCGCGCATCTACTGTGTTCACCCACGCGACAGTTTTCTAGGCTCCGCGCGTACAGTTTTCTCGCTTCGCCCGTCTACTATAATCACCCGCGCGATAGTTTTCTGGGTTGCTGCGTCTTCTGATCGCAGACAGTTCTTCTGAGTTTGTGCAAAACTGTAACAGCAGATCCCGCACCCCCCTCTCTCTTCTCTTTCTCTTCTCCTTCTCCTCTCCTCTCCTCTCGTTTTATTAAAGAGTAGGATTTGAACCCAAGATCTCCCCCTTCACAAAAGTGAGACTTATCATTGGGCCAACAAGTTGGAAGTGATGAAAATGTAATGATTTTTGTTTATATATTGAAATCTCGAGAACTGTAACTCTCTAACCATGGGCAGTTTACTCTTGCTGTTAAAAGCAAAAGTACTTCATTTCATGTGCTCTATTCACATCTCCTGCTAGATCACCGATTCGAAACTTCTCTAAGTCCACTTCAGGATGCACGCCACATGAGGAGGGTGGATATTTATGTCACTTCTCGATGCGTTTAAGGATTTGGTGCTTGATCCTCCGCGCCTTACGGCTACCAATTCACAAGATCTCTTCCTTGATCTTCATGTCGACCTTCAACGACTGATTGTCCAGTGCATTGTTCAAGGAGATGACGGGTGGAATGATACACCGTGGATGATTCATGGTGAAGAACTACTGATACACTGGGAGAACTTTGACTTTACTTCTACTCATTGTGCGGTGATTGAACTACTTGCTACTTCAAAGGTAATTAAAACTGTGTCCTTCATCGAAGGGTGGGATGCTCCCCATGCTTGGGGGGAGATTTGGCGCATCTGCTTGTTAATTCCTATGGATAAGCTCGTCCTGAATGGGTTATTCTCAATCTCACTACAAAGGTTTCTAGGCCTCGGCTATGGTTGGTAATGTTTTGACCAAGGAATCCATTTGTACCTAATCAACCTTTTGTGCCTCATTTCGAGCTTCAAGTTGTAATTCTTTTTGGTCTAAAGATAAACTATCAACAAAGGATTGCAAGTTTATTTGGTGCTGAACGTTTGGCTCAAGTGTTGAATTCTCCCCACCCTCTCCTTCTACGTATCCTGGACTACGGAGAAACTTGGGATGTCCGAATTTTAGTCTTGGCGTGATGACATCTTGGATCCTTCAATTTGATGGAGCTTACAAACCTTCGACCAAGGCTGCTAGCATGGGTGTGAAGCTCACTTCACCGAGTGGTGAGGAGTATTGTTATAGCAAGTCTGCACCTGCAAGTACTTGCAATCAAGCTGAGTACTCGGCGCTCATTTTTGGGCTACAAAAGGCACAAGAACATCATGCCAAGCAACTTGAAGTGCAAGGAGATTCTCAACTAGTGTGTGAACAAGTTAGTGGAAGGTGGAAGGTGCGGAGCAAAGGCTTGGTTCCACAACATCAACAAGCATTGGAACTTTGCAACCAATTTGAAGAGATAAAAATTCAGCATATCCCTCGAGCTCAAAATCTAGTTGCTGATTTCTTGGCACATGAAGCTTGTACTTCAATCACGCATGATGCGAGTGGAAGCACCACCCCAACAAAGTCACAAGCCACGAAGGAGGGTGATCATTTGTAAGGAATGCAAATGTTGTGGTCATCATGAAACTAAGTGTTGGGCATACTTGATACGAGTTCACCGACTTCGGAATATCATCAGAAAGGTCCTCAAGGACATTGCTCAAAAGAAGGATGCCAGACCGCACACCCCTTGAAGAAATAGCATGGCGACTACAAGAACTGGAAGAAGCTGAAGGTGATGTGCAAGCTCTCCAACTGTTGACATTTGTCATGGCATTCTTGTTTGCCTTGATGAACAACCTCATGCAGCGCCATGTCTCTAACCCTCGCTCGTAAAGATGGATGTGATATCATGAGGGTTGGTCCTTTTAAGATTTTCTACGTGCTATTCTATGCTAAAGATTCTTCCCGTGTAGTATTTCACAATACACCAGTCACACCCTACGCTACCTATGTGTGCTTTGTGGATGTATCTTCACCCGATTTTCAGTTCAAGCTTCCTCTTTCTATTGTTTGTCCATAGATAAGCCTTGTCTTGCCACTCTCTTTTCCATCTTCCAAGCATGGCTGACATTCCTGTGTTTTGTGGACGAGTGGAAGAAAATCCAAATGAGTATCTTGTGGCGTTCAAGCGCCGTTGTGTTTCTCTCAACTTTCTTACTGAAGACAGATGGCTGTTGGTTCTTCCCACATTTCTAGAGGGTTTGGCTCAAGTGTGGTATGAGAAGCAAGCCGACGACATTCGCCAAAGCTGGCCAAGGTTGACAGCAGCAATGATTGAGTATTTCGACAAAGAAGAGGAGCCAGAGAATGTGTACCTGCAGGTGGCAAACTTGAAGCAGTCAGAAGGTGAGACGATGCATCGATATGTGGATCGAGCAGCTGTGCTCATGGACCGTTGAATTGCCACACAGGAGGACAATGCCGGATTTTGAGCTGGAATGACTTAGCATGTGCTGGGCTACCTTGTAGCAGGAGCAAGTGATGAATTCTGCCTCAAGCTTAAATGGGAGAATCCAGAAACTATGGTGCTAGCACATGACATTACTCAAAAGTTTGATAAAGTTCAGTCTGACCCCGCTTCAAAGAAGACGATTGTCCCTCCGCAACCCCCTCAATTCCTGCAACAACAACCTGGGGGGTCTAACTCAGGGGCATACCCCCACCCCTCATCAGGGATGTATCCATCACCTCCACCTCAAATGTATGGTCCTCCCTTAGATGCTTACCCTCAACGAGGCGTATATTCTCACCCTCTGCCTCAAAGATTTCCCCAGTGTGAAGATAGTGGGAGAGAGGGAAGGAGTCTCACTTGCAGCTTTCTCACATAGACAATGGGGGAATACACACAAAGGTGGAGGCTGAAAATAGTTTTCCTCTTCTTAGTTGTGAAAGCCAAAAGAACTCTAGTACAAAGAAATAGAAGAACCCTATATGTGGGTCTCAAACCAAACTCAACTAACTAAGGTGGCATACTAACTGAGCCACGAACTAGTGTAGATAAGGATAGCTGTCATCCAGCTATTATTCGTGGGTGGTGTACCAACCGCATCTATAGCTAACAAGTCAATGACATAAATGCACAACAGTCACCCTGGCATATCACGAGTGGAGCTCGATATCTCAACACTCCACCTGGAGCTCAATCCCAATTCCTGCACACCAAGCAGGTCTCTGAACTTGCACAGCTTCTCTGCGCCCAATGCCTTCGTGAATATGTCAGCTACCTGATCCTCTGTGCTGACATAAACTAGATCAATAAGACCTAGTAAAACCTTCTCCTGCACATAGTGATAATGCACCTCAATGTGCTTTGTTCTAGCATGATAGACTGGGTTATTTGCCAAGTGTATACTGCTCATGTTGTCACAATAAATGACAACTGGCCCATCTGTAGACTGATGCATCTCATAAAGTAGCTTATGCAACCAAGCTACCTCACATTCAGCCATTGCTGCACCCCTGTACTCAGCCTCTGTGCTCGACAAGGCAACTATAAGCTGTATCTTGCTACTCCAAGTGACTGCAGCACTCCCAAAAGAGAACACATATCCACTGGTAGATCGTCTATCAGAAATACTACCAGCCCAATCAGCATCAGTGTATCCATGCAACAGTATCTGAACCCCAGCCTCATAAAATAGTCCATACTGCAATGTGGACTTCACATACCTGAGTATGCATCTAGCCGCATCCAAATGCGGTTTCCTTGGAGCCTGCATAAACTGACTTACCAACCCAATAGCATAGCTCAAATCTGGCCTGGTAATAGTCATGTAAATCAAACTTCCTACTATGTGTCTGTACATAGTAGGGTCTTCCAGAAGCTCACCTGCATCTGCGCTCAGCTTCACATTCTGCTCCAAAGGAACTAAAATAGGCTTACAGCCTGTCATCCCATATTTGGACAACATGTCCAGTCCATACTGTCTCTGCAAGAGTTGTATCCCACTTGGTGATCTAATCACCTCAATGCCCAAGAAATAACGCAGCTCTCCCAAATCCTTCATCTCAAACTTCTACCTCAATAGCATTTTCACATGAAGGATATCTTCATCACTATCACCTGTGATGATCAAATCATCACCATAAATGACAAGCAGCATAATCCCTTTCTCTGTTTTTCTCACATAGAGCGAGAAATATGCCTTGGAAATCTGAAAGCCAATAGTGACAAGATACTATCCTATCTTGTCAGACCATGCTCTAGGTGCTTGCTTCAAGCCATACAAGGCTTTCTTCAACCTACAAACAAACTCAGGATGAATAGCATGAACATAGCCTGCTGGCTGCTCCATAAAGACCTCTTGCAAATCACCATGCAAGAAGGCATTCTTTACATCCATCTGATGTAAAGACCATCCCTTTGATGTAGCCATAGCAATGGCTGCCCTTATGGTTGCCATCCTTGCAACCGAGCTGAAAGCTTCTTCATAATCAATGCCATATGTGTGTGCATACCCCTTGACAACTAATCTTGCCTTGTATCTATTCACAGAACCATCTGCATTGTGCTTGATCTTATAAACCCACTTACAGCCAATTGCATTCTTGTCTTTAGGCAAAGGCACCAATTCCCATGTAGCATTTGCATCCAAGGCATCCATTTCTTCATCCATGGCTTTCTCCCATTTTTCATTTCCCATGGCTTGCTCAAAAGAAGTGGGTTCTGGTTTCTATATCACTTTGACCATATAGGCATAGTGAATGGCTGTAAATCCATCATATTTCAGCCTATCCACAGGATACCTAACCCTGGTAGACCTGTACAAAATAGGCTCACTTCCAGGTGCTCTCAAAACATCCCTGGTCTTCCTTACTCCAAGTGTAACAACAGAAGGAATACCCAACTCATCATCAATGCTCTACTTTGAGCCACTGGATTCACCATCCACATAAGAGTGACTTGCATTCACATCAAACATGGGCTGATCTACCTTCTCTTTTCCTTTTCGTGATACCTGCGTACCACTATCTGCATTGCTTTGAGGAGATTCTCCTGATCTCAATCTACCTGTCCATGGCGAAGTATGTGAACCACTGCTAGAGGACACTGTAGGTCCACTGATATTTTGTGATTGCTGCTGTGAATTTTGTGCAGCATTACCATTTTGTGCATCTACATCAATCATCACATTTACTGGTTTATACCAGCTACTCATCTCATTAAAAACAACATCTCTGCTCACTATGAACTTACATGTAGAAGGGTTATAGCATCTATACCCTTTCTGTTGCAGAGAATAACCAATAAAGATGCACTTCTTAGCCTTTGGATCCAACTTGGACCTCAACTCATCTGGCACATGAACATAGGCAATGCAACCAAAAATTTTCAAATGAGAAATGTCTGGTTTCCTACCAGTATACATCTCCTTTGGCGTCATGCCATGTATTGCTACAGTGGGAGTCCTGTTCATTATATAAATTGCTGTAGCAACTGCTTCAGCCCAATAATAATCTGGTGGATCTTTTTCATTTAGCATGGCCCGAGATACTTCTCCAATATGCCTATTTTTCCTTTCTGCAATTCCATTTTGCTGTGGGGTATGACTGCATGAATATTGCTGCTTTATGCCATGCTCCTGCAGGAACCTTGCAAACTCATTTGAGAGGTACTCTCCCCCTCCGTCTGACCTTAGGCATTTTATTTGCAGGCCTGTTTCTTTTTCAACCATAGCTTTAAAAGCTTTGAAGTGCCCAAACACTTCACTTTTTTTTTTCATAAAATACACCCAAAGTTTTCTGCTGAAGTCATCAATAAATGTGACAAAATAGTGACAGCCTCCAATAGATGCAGCTTTAGTAGTCCACACATCAGAGTGGATTAATTCCAATGGCTTTTTACTCTCTTGAACATGCTTAGGAAATGGTTTCCTTGCCTATTTTCCAAATTGACAGGCTTCACACACCTTATGCATTTCTGCAACCTTGAATTTAGGCAATCCTACAACAATATTTTGGGCCTGCATTGATTTAAGTCGCTGTACATTAACATGACCAATGCGTTTATGCCATATATCAATATCTGCAACTACACCGGTCCCATGTGCAAACATTGCTACACTCAATTCAGGCATGTCCGCATCCAGCGTAAACATCCTGCCTTTCTTCTTTCCTTTAGCTATCAAGCAACCATTATTTTTCATATCCTCAACAAAACATCCATGAGGATTGAATCTGACCTGCAAGCCCTACTCAACCATTTGACCAACAGAAACCAAGTTCTTGGTGATGTTCGGGACATGAAATACATCAGACAAGTATTTCTTTTTCCCATCCTGCATAGACAAAGGAATTTTGCCAATCTACACAATAGGATGTGCAGTATCATCACCAGTCTCCACAAATCCTGGTTTTTCCATTTTCCTTGCATCCTGCATCCATTCAGCATGACCTGTCATGTGGCTTGATGCACCTGAGTCAACATACCACACATCATTGCTTTCTTCTGCACTTGTCACAGAATTTGTCATATGCTGTACCATAAACAAATGTTCATTTCTGTCATCACCCTGTCTACTAGAGGATGCATAATTGCCTTGCTGCAATTTTCCATTCATAATGTCATTCTGCTTTTTGTAGCAGTCTTTAGCCATATGCCCCATTTTACCACAGTAGTAGCATTCAACATTGCTGTTTGCATTTTGGCCTCTCTGCCATCCACCATGACCTCTTTGGCTCCCCCTGCCTCTAGCATTACCAAGTCCTCCTGCATAGGACTGGTTTTCTTGAGTTTGTTGCATATTCTGATTTCTACCACGGCCTCCAGATTGGCCTCCTCTACCTCTGCCTCTACCCCTTCCAGCATTTGAGTAGAAGACAGTTTCTTTAAAGGTTCCTCCTAAAGAAGATGCACCACCATTTCTCTGCTCTTCAGAAATTAGAAGAGCAATCAACTCCTCAAAATCAAGAAATTTTTCACGGACGGCAATGGATGTCCGGAACTGTGCATAATCCTTTCCTAGACCATTCAAGGTCACAAAAAATAAATCGTCATCATCCACTGGTGACCCAATGGAAGCAAGTGCATCCGCAATTTTCTTCACCTTCATGTGGTAGTCATTGATGCTCATATTTTCTCTCTGCACATTGTGCAGCTCCTGTTTGAGCTGCATTTTCCTAACCTGCATATTTGTGCTGTACATTTTAGCCAAAGTATCCCATGCCACCTTTGGCGTACTTGCATCCTGAATATGCACAATCATTGAATCTGAAATATTGATAGACAGCCAGTACATAACTTTTCTGGCTCTCTCATGCCATCCTTTAAATGCCTGCATTTCCTGTTGATTGGGAACATTAGGAAGAACTAGTTCCTCTTCATTTCCTGTAATGAACTCCCAGTAGCCTTTTCCCATAAGGAAATTCATCATTCTAAACTTCCATGCTTGGAAGTTTTTCTTGTCAAGCTTTTCACTGACAATCTGTGAAAGAGAATCAGACGCCATTACAGAACACTGCAAAATATTCTGTCACTGCAAAAAACATAGCTTCTGCCTCACAAGGGCAAATCTGCAAACCTGACGAAAGTGGTTTTTGACCACACAGTCACTTCCTAGTGACGATTTTGCATCAATAGGCAATAAGGATGATTTTGCAACTCCCAATATCTCTGCGCATAGGCATACGATGCTATTTATGCAGCAACTTTTCACCAACTTGCGGAACAGTGGTCGCACAGCAAAAACAGGGCCTTTTTCTGAGTGCCTGCGGAGAACTTCCGCCTCTAAAATGGGCCCCGAAATGACCTCGAATCAAAAAAATAAAGTCACCAAGGGCCTTGCCCTTACCCGTAGCATATAATGCCCTCTCGCCACACCACGAAGGGCGTCTCAATCTGAGACAGTGCACTCTTGCACTTTCGGCTGTGCTACCTGCAGAGATTTGCTCCCAAACTCGAAAAAGGAAAGCAACACTAGTCCTCTTACCAGGACACTACGAACTTGGTTTGCTTTCTTGAGCTCCTTACCACGAACAAGGCTCTGATACCATGTGAGGATAGAGGGAGAGAGGGAAGGAGTCTCACTTGCAGCTTTCTCACATACACAATGGGGGAATACAGAAAGGTGGAGGCTGAAAACAGTTTTCCTCTTCTTAGTTGTGAAAGCCAAAAGAACTCAAGTACAAAGAAATAGAAGAACCCTATATGTGGGTCTCAAACCAAACTCAACTAACTAAGGTGGCATACTAACTGAGCCACGAACTAGTGTAGATAAGGATAGCTGTCATCCATCGTGGGCGGTGTACCAACCGCATCTGTAGCTAACAAGTCGGTGACATAAATGCACAACGGTCACCCTGGCATATCACGAGTGGAGCTAACAAGTATTTCAAGGTCTTCATGAAGTGCTCGAGGAAGAACAACCATCGTGCATGTATAGTGCCGCATATAGCAATCTCATCCACCAAATGGACTATGAGATGTATTTGTCTTGTGAGAAAAAAATGTGGAAAGGTCTCCTCCACCAAACAAACCACCTCCACTCGCGATATGCCAGGGTGACCATTGTGCATTTATGTCACCAACTTGTTAGCTATAGATGCGGTTGGTACACCGCCCACAAATAATAGGTGGATGACAGCTATCCTTATCTACACTAGTTCGTGGCTCAGTTAGTATGCCACCTTAGTTAGTTGAGTTTGGTTTGAGACCCACATATAGGGTTCTTCTATTTCTTTGTACTTGAGTTCTTTTGGCTTTCACAACTAAGAAGAGGAAAACTGTTTTCAGCCTCCACCTTTGTGTGTATTCCCCCATTGTGTATGTGAGAAAGTTGCAAGTGAGACTCCTTCCCTCTCTCCCACTATCCTCACATGGTATCAGAGCCTTGTTCGTGGTAAGGAGCTCAGGAAAGCAAACCAAGTTCGCAGTGTCCTGGTAAGAGGACTAGTGTTGCTTTCCTTTTTCGAGTTTGGGAGCAAATCTCTGTAGGTAGTACAGCCGGAAGTGCAAGAGTGCACTGTCTCAGATTGAGACGCCCTTCATGATGTGGCGAGAGGGCATTATATGCCGCGGTGGAAGTTCATTTTGAGGACTTTATTTTTTTGATTCGAGGTCATTTCGGGGCCCGTTTTGGAGGCGGAAGTTCTCCGCAGGCACTCAGAAAAAGGCCCTGTTTTTGCTGTGCGACCACTAATCCACAGGTCCGTGAAAAGTTGCCGCATAAGTAGCATCGTATGCCTGTGTGCAGAGATATTGGGAGTTGCAGAATCATCCTTATTGCTTGTTGATGCAAAATCGTCACTAGGAAGTGACTGTGTGGTCAAAAACCACTTTCGTCAGGTTTGCAGATTTGCCCTTGTGAGGCAGAAGCTGTGTTTTTTGCAGTGACATAATATTTTGCAGTGTTCTGTAATGGTGTCTGATTCTCTTTCACAGATTGTCACTGAAAAGCTTGACAAGAACAACTTCCAAGCATGGAAGTTTAAAATGACGAATTTCCTTATGGGAAAAGGCTACTGGGAGTTCATTACAGGAAATGAAGAGGAACCAGTTCTTCCTAATGTTCCCAATCAACAAGAAATGCAGGCATTTAAAGGATGGCATGAGAGAGCCAGAAAAGTTATGTACTGGCTGTCTATCAGTATTTCAGATTCAATGATTGTGCATATTCAGGATGCAAGTATGCCAAAGGTGGCATGGGATACTTTGGCTAAAATGTACATCACAAATACGCAGGCCAAGAAAATGTAGCTCAAATAGGAGCTGCACAATGTGCAGAGAGAAAATATGAGCATCAATGACTACCACATGAAGATGAAGAAAATTGCAGATGCACTTGCATCCATGGGTCGCCAGTGGATGATGACAATTTAGTTTCTGTGACCTTGAATGGTCTAGGAGAGGATTATGCACAATTCTAGACATCCATTGCCGTCCGTGAAAAATTTCCTGATTTTGAGGAGTTGATTGCTCTTCTAATTTCTGAAGAGCAGAGAAATGGTGGTGCATCTTCTTCAGGAGGAACCTCAAAAGAAACTGTCTTCTACTCAAATGCTGGAAGGGGTAGAGGCAGAGGTAGAGGAGGCCAATCTGGAGGCCATGGTAGAAATCAGAATATGCAGCAAACTCAAGAAAACCAGTCCTATGCAGGAGGACGTGGTAACGCTAGAGGCAAGGGGAGCCAAAGAGGTCGTGGTGGATGGCAGAGAGGCCAAAATGCAAACAGCAATGTTGAATGCTACTACTGTGGTAAAATGGGGCATATGGCTAAAGACTGCTACAAAAAGCAGAATGACATTATGAATGGAAAATTGCAGCAAGGCAATTATGCATCCTCTAGTAGACAGGGTGATGACAGAAATGAGCATTTGTTTATGGTACAGCATATGACAAATTCTGTGACAAGTGCAGAAGAAAGCAATGATGTGTGGTATGTTGACTCAGGTGCATCAAACCACATGACAGGTCATGCTAAATGGATGCAGGATGCAAGGAAAATGGAAAAACCAGGATTTGTGGAGATTGATGATGATACTGCACATCCTATTGTGTAGGTTGGCAAAATTCCTTTGTCTATGCAGGATGGGAAAAAGAAATACTTGTCTGATGTATTTCATGTCCGGAACATCACCAAGAACCTGGTTTCTTGGTCAAATGGTTGAGCAGGACTTGCAGGTCAGATTCAATCCTCATGGATGCTTTGTTGAGGATATGAAAAATAATGGTCGCTTGATAGCAAAAGGAAAGAAGAAAGGTAGGATGTTTACGCTAGATGCAGACATGCCTGAATTGAGTGCAGCAATGTTTGCACATGGGACCGGTGTAGTTGCAGATATTGATATCTGGCATAAACGCATTGGTCATGTTAATGTACAACGACTTAAATCAATGCAGGCCCAAAATATTGTTGCAGGATTGCCTAAATTCAAGGTTGCACAAATGCATAAGGTGTGTGAAGCCTGTCAATTTGGAAAACAGGCAAGGAAACCATTTCCTAAGCATGTTCAAGAGAGTAAAAAGCCATTGGAATTAATCCACTCTGATGTGTGGACTACTAAAGCTACATCTATTGGAGGTTGTCACTATTTTGTCACATTTATTGATGACTTCAGCAGAAAACTTTGGGTGTATTTTATGAAAAAGAAAAGTGAAGTGTTTGGGCACTTCAAAGCTTTTAAAGCTATGGTTGAAAAAGAAACAGGCCTGCAAATAAAATGCCTAAGGTCAGATGGAGGGGGAGAGTACCTCTCAAATGAGTTTGCAAGGTTCGTGCAGGAGCATGGCATAAAGCAGCAATATTCATGTAGTCATACCCCATAGCAAAATGGAATTGCAGAAAGGAAAAACAGGCATATTGGAGAGGTATCTCGGGCCATGCTAAATGAAAAAGGTCTACCAGATTATTATTGGGCTGAAGCAGTTGCTATAGTAGTTTATATAATGAACAGGACTCCCACTGCAGCAATACATGGCATGACGCCAGAGGAGATGTATACTGGTAGGAAACCAGACATTTCTCATTTGAAAATTTTTGGTTGCATTGCCTATGTTCATGTGCCAGATGAGTTGAGGACCAAGTTGGATCCAAAGGCTGAGAAGTGCATCTTTATTGGTTATTCTCTGCAGCAGAAAGGGTATAGATGCTATAACCCTTCTACACATAAGTTCACAGTGAGCAGAGATGTTGTTTTTGATGAGATGAGTAGCTGGTATAAACCAGTAAATGTGATGATTGATGTAGATGCGCAAAATGGTAATGCTGCACAAAATTCACAGCAGCAATCACAAAATATCAGTGGACCTACAGTGTCCTCTAGCAGTGGTTCACATACTTCGCCATGGACAAGTAGATTGAGATCAGGAGAATCTCCTCAAAGCAATGTAGATAGTGGTACGCAGGTATCACAAAAAGGAAAAGAGAAGGTAGATCAACCCATGTTTGATGTGAATGCAGGTCACTCTTATGTGGATGGTGAATCCAGTGGCTCAGAGCAGAGCATTGATGATGAGTTGGGTATTCCTTCTGTTGTTACACCTGGAGTAAGGAAGACCAGGGATGTTTTGAGAGCACCTGGAAGTGAGCCTATTTTGTGCAGGTCTACCAGGGTTAGGTATCCTGTGGATAGGCTGAAATATGATGGGATTTATAGCCATTCACTATGCCTATATGGTCAAAGTGATACAGGAATCAGAACCCACTTCTTTTGAGCAAGCCATGGGAAATGAAAAATGGGAGAAAGCCATGGATGAAGAAATGGATGCCTTGGAGAGAGAGATTAAGAGAGAGAATTAAGAGAGAGAGAGAGACATATCGTTATTGATCTCCCAATCTTGTTTAAAAGTTTCATATGAGTCTTTCCCTTTGATTGGATCCTATAAATTCTTCCTCATCAAAAGTTACATGACCTTTGATTGCCATGTATGAAAGCCGAATCCATTGAATTTTTCAAACATATTATCTTATGTTTCCATGGAGAGGTCTTACCAAAGCTTATTGCTCAGCATTGTCTATCTCTATTACGAAGAAGTCTTCACATCCATAGAGGTGCATATTATTGCTCAAAAATTTAGAAAAACCTTGCTGTCTTGCATAGTGGTAGTATCAAGTTCTGGGATTTTTCTTGTTTTTTGGACTTAACTTTGAGCCTCTTTTGGTTAGAGGATTCACAAGAGGATGGCATGATTCAATGGTGAAAGGCATACAATGAAAATGTCAACTAAATAGATTGTTTATGTGACACATATCGATCAATTTTACCAATAGAGGTGATAGCTGAAACCTTCGGCCTAGAGGAGATGAAGGCTATGACTCATCTTTCTCGTATAGAGTAGCAACTAGTTGCAACAAAGAAGGTGGTCATTGTATCAAGTCATTGCAGGTGATTCTCTAGAGTCCAACAACAATCTTGTCAAGAAAAATGACTTCCCTTGAAACCACCAAACTATGGACGTTGAAACTCAAATAGCAAAATCAGAATCACAAATAAAAGAGTGTTCCTCTGTCAAAAAATAATTTCCAAAAATGACCTGGCATTGAATTAGCTTTGCATGCAACTCTGTAACCTCATCGCTCTCCTCATCGCAGTTTCATCAACTCTGACCAGCTCATGCAATAGCTAGTAGATGGAGCAACCGGCATGCTGGAAACACATTGTACTAGTCTTGATAGCAGGAACCAAATTATCTTGACAGGGCAATCTATAGCTAGCAATTGATCTTTGTGGGGGGAAATGAATGACAAGAACAAATTGATGAGCTTCTTATAGACAGACCATCAGGAAACTGATTGGAGCAATAGTAGCTAAGAGGTTGCAACAAGCAGTGACATCCAGAAAAAACGAGCAATAAGAGGTCACGAAGATAGCAAGAAAAAGAGAGGAACATGCCAAAATAATCATGCAAGGACTCCAGGTAGATGGGGTGGGCGACTTGGCTCTGATACCACACTGAGAAAACACTATCCAGGATCAACAAGTATCAACATCATGAGAGAAAGAACTTGAGATAATTATCCATAAGTGCAAGCCTCTTTAAATAGGCACAAGGACAAGATCAAGTCATCCTTCCAGAGACTTCTATCCAATCAGATGCACGTACAATATTCTCTTCCAATCATTGATTTTATCTCTCCAAGCACTCTCTTCGCCACTCTCGTTTATGCACCATGTGCATCTAGCATCACACTCACAAGATGCACACCTACTCCTGAGCACTCAAGAGCCCCATCTAGATGACAGAGGCACAACCCTACTCTTGAGCACTCAGTAGCCCCTTCCTTGCAAGCAAACCGCCAGCCTTCTTTAGATCACAGTGTCCATCATAGCTCATTAGGACATAGTAGCAGGACATGTCGTAGTAGCAGGGAGAGTGGGGGAGGGAGAGGATGCTTTGGTGGACTATGTACTAGTGGCAGGGACAATGATTCAGATCCAGATGTGTGAGAGGGGGATGGGACATCATACTATGACATCACTAAGATGGGCGGCATCTGGGAGGATGCACAAGGAAAGGAGATCATGTCTTGGATGCGCTTTGTAGTTCATAAGAGTTACAGAGATTGCTTCTAAAATTCAAATATTAGAAAGAAACTGCAGTTGCACATCAAGAGTTTACATAGGAGGTATTCCAATATAGAACACATTGAGTTCATTGTGATAAATGGGCAATGACAAAGATTAAAGATATCCTTGCCAATAAGAGGTCCTTGCTATAAAGAGGCAGGAAAAGGCCAAGCTGTGGCCAAGATAGAACAAGGAATCCCACCAAAGGTCAAACCACACACCGCTCATAAGCATGAGTGGAAGAAGGCAAAGCAAACAGTGAGAGAAAACCCCATTCTATAGCGCAAAGAGGCACACTAGATCCAAATGGAGAAATATGGATCCTCTCATTTTGAAGCAGGGGGGATTGCATAATGGGAGGCCCAATTTGTTAGTATCTAATTCTTGTGTATTGTTTTTATGTGATTTATTAGGAGGTTGTTTGTTTGTTCTAATCCCTATACAAATTGTGTCATCTTGCAACTTGATATCGTGGGGTAGATATCCTACTCTTGCAGGCAGAGACAACAGTTCACTATGGATGTGAGAGGCGAGATACTTGGAAGCACTTCTATGAGGAGGGGTTTTGATTACTCAGGAGCAATATAGTTGGGCTACTAGAAATTTTCCAGGTTGCATGTATTTAAAAGTACTTATAAAATCTCAATGTTGTAAATTTGTCTTGTTTCCAAATTCATTGATACATGGTGTCTCTTGTGTAAAAGAAACTGGCAATATTGAGGAGGAAGGAGGCAATGAAGAAGAAGGTGATGAAGAAGGGTGATGGGAGTGGTGATGGGAGTGGTGATGGGAGTGATGATGAGGGTGCCTCCAATTAGTCATAGAAGTAGTGCTAGATAGCTTTATTCTTTTTTGTACTTGAAGCCACAAGTGGCTTCATGATATGTGTATATGCAAACCACTTTTTGGGCATCAATCAATATACACTCCTCTTGTTTTTTTGGCATTCAATTTGTGGTGCAATGTTTTATCCATGGATGCTTTGTGTTGTATAATGTTTTGTAGCTGTAATGTTTTATTCAGAATTATAATTGTCGGCTTGTATATGACTTTAAATTTCACTTCGTCCTTTAACTCATTTAATATATATATAATGAACCAATAGCTCAACATGTGCAAAATCATGCAAATTAAAATGATACAACCAATACTACTCTCTATATATAAAAGCATAGCATGTTGTGTGGTTGCAGAATCCCATTTTTGCAACCACATAGCATGCTGTGTTTTTTATTAACAATAGTTGCAGAGCGTCTATACCCACATGTACAAGCACATCTATAAGCGCATCCGATTGATATATACACATGCTAATACATGCGAGAGAAGCCATTGTTATAGAATTTTTCATGCATACAACATGTTTACTTCCACATTGTGGAAGTACACATGCCATATGCATGCAAACTTCTATACTAGCAGCTTCTTAGGGTGGGTGTCTAAAGCTTTGGAATGACCTTTGCTGATCCAACACATATGCTTACTATTTTCTATAGAAGCTTATTTTTTTGTCATTTGAAGCTCCTATGTTACACAAGCTACAAATAAGCATCCTGTAAGGATCACTCAATAGAAACAATCTCTCCATTAAATTTGTAGTAGCTCCATGGGATATCCAACAATATTTTTTCATTTCACTATGCAGTAAGAAACGGTGTGAAAGGAGGAGAATGGATGCAGCATTTGACTCTGATGACAACTTTGCCACTAGAGACAACTCTGACGATGGGGATCATGCAAATGACATCATTGACCTAGGCCAACAAAAATGAGGACTTTCAAGTGAGTGAGTAGTCATATCCTTGCTTGCACTTCTTTTGTCCATTATATGTTTTGCGTATGTTTTTCAAGAGTATAGAAACTTTTTGAGAATGCTACATATATCAGCACACTAAAGCACATTGTGTATGAAGTATGGGCACATCTAGATTTTCACTTTGGAAGCATGTCTAGGATGAAACTAGTAGACTGTATTATGGGCTCTTATACGATCATGGGTGGGACCTAGTAGTATTAGTTTCATTTCCTCAATATGGAGTTTGTTGCTAAATCCTCCAGGCACCCTGGCCTTGAAGCATGCATGGATAGGATGGATTCTATTGAATAAAATCATCTTTTTCATTCACGAGTTGTAGCCTGAGGCAAACACTTTGTTGAACCAATTTTGATAATGAACCATGGTAAGCCATTGTGTTAGTGGAAGATATTTTCAAAAACCTATCTTTTGAAAAAACTTGGTAGATCTTTTTATAAAGCTGAAGGATTTCTTGTCAATTCTTCACCATTACAAAAGAATGTACCAAGATTTAAAAAACCAAGTTTTTTTTTAATCTTTCCGTAGTGCAATGGCTACCATGATCAAGTCTGGAAGTAAAGGTTCAACATCAAAATTGGTTCAGCAATGTGTCTATCTTGGGCCACATCAATTGAGTAGAAAAATATTTTTCATAGTGACCTGAAATAAACAATAATATCACATCCTTTAGAATTGCACATGGAGTGACTTTATCCTGCAAGAACTATCTTGTAGTATACAAAAGCTTGATTAAAGTCTGGAATTGAATACATACCACGATGATGGATCCATGCGACGGCTGCCCAAATCTGCAATTCATCCACAATTCATCAATTTGGATTCTATTCCTAAAGGAGATTGGTACTATTTTGCATGTCGATTGAGACCTTTAAAATCAAGTTGTGCATGAAAAATGCGAGTTAGGGTCAATCGAGGCTATAGATTGCATTTAGCAGAGATACATCAGCTTGTTTTTAAAGGTATCATCTGACATGAAAAACGGTACCAATCCCCTTCCAGAATGGAATTTAAATTGTTAAATTGTGGATGAAATGCACATGGTCAGCCGTTGCATGGATCCAATATCATGGTATGCACATGTTAAAGAGACATGTGATCGGCACTAAGCCTAGTGTGTCTAGATGAGCATAAGAACTATGGAGGCTCAAAGCACAGTAAATAAGACATGAGAGGGAGATAGCAAACTATATCTCTTGCAATGTGTGTTCAACAATACATGATAGGCTTCTTATATAGAGAGAGCCTTTAGAATAGTCAAACCATGTGGGATCCTCTCATCCACATCTCTCCTTGTGGATATCCTCAATCCACATCTCCACATCTTATAGTCCACATCTTAGGGTGGCTACTTTAATAATTTCCTATACCATACCTTAGCCTTTAATTATGTGCTCATGGCACCACAACTCTCAACACCTCCCCTTGGTGCCATGATCCTTTGGCTACTACAAGGTGGTCAGATGTGAGTTAGATTCCATCACCTCCCCTTAATGCTTGCATTGCTACTTAAGGTGGTCAAGTGTGGCTTTTACATGTCAATACCGCCCCTGGGTGCTTTCATAGCTACTCTCAAGTGGTCAGGTTTGATTTACAAAACATAGGCAAGGTTGGCAAGGTTTTTGCTTTTCAATGCTTCATGTTGATGGTGTTTGTTTCTTCGCTTGACGTAGCTTCATGCATGATGCTTTGTTCTTCCATGTGCCTTTATGCTTTATGTGTGGATGCCATGCTTTGTGCTATGGTCATCTCATGCACTTGTGCTTTTGGTATGCTTATGACAGTGATGTGTGCATTCATGCTTTATTGTCGCAAAGGTCTTACCATGACCGTTTTTGCTTCAATGGCATTTCTAACAATGATTTTGACTTGAGAAGCGCGTAGAGTTCAAAAAGACGATCACTTTTACCTTTTGGAGCGTGTCCAAATTCCTCTTGGATTGCAAGTTACGGCTTGTCAAAGTTTTGATCAAGAAGAGGAGCAATTGATGATGTGGCACAAGGATTCACATACAGAATTCAAACTGTGCTTCACAAGGGCGTCTGTGCTTAGGTGGCACTTGTTGATGTGGCAGTTAACCAATCCTTAACCTAAACTTAACCATTTAGTGTGGGTTGAGTTAACTTAACCATAGTTTCTGTTGATCTGCCACGTGGCAGAAAACTGACCAAGCCCTTACCTGACTTTACCTTTGTGGGTTTACTTGACTAACCCTAGTTAAATCCCATGCTATCTACTGCCACGTGTCAATTAATGGTGACCTTAGCAAGAATGAAAGTGAGGTCTGTTCTAATCTATAGCGACGATGGCGATGTGGACATTGTCGCAACGAGCTAGAAGAGGAAGCGAAAGGTATCATGTGTCTCCTTCCAATGCTACCAGCAAACTATGGATGGCCTCAGAACTTTCATCTTATTGTACAAAGCTCCGTCTTTTGATGTTGGAGCGCTGTGCTGTTGTGTGTTGCAGATGCTTTGCAAGGCATTCCAGAAGAGACAGAGTAGTCGGTGGAGCTAGTTTGACAGGTCATAGGCATTATTTGTTGCAGGGTTTGGGGCTGATGTTGAGAGCTCTTACAAGGCTCAATGGAGATCGCGGCTGGTGGAGCGGCTGTTGAGGCTAGTCATGGAGAACTCGGAGGTCAAGTAGTTGGAGGCGTCGTTGAAGCTTGATGGAGCACTCAGAATTTGTCCGTTAGCAAGAGCAAGCCAAGCTAAAGTCCATGTTGCAAGGCTAGCCTCCTTGCATGCGTGCTCTGCGTGAGAGCTTCTTTGCTTGATTCATTGGCTTCGCCTCAATTACATAGAAAACCGCGATGTGTCCTCGCTCTCACTTGCTCCATCAATTCCTTCTTCAACACACAGTCGTCATGTTTGCTTCTCCCTCAGAGTTGGGCTTTTCGCCCTAGCATCAACCTTTATTGCAAGCTTCTTTAGGTGTTTGAAGGCTTGGAACTAGTTTTGCATGGAGTAGAGACTGAAGGTTGATCTATGATGTCGCAGATCCTTATTTGATTTTCCTTTGTTGAAGAGTTGTCTTTGGCTGTAGCTTAGTTTGCATGCTTGAGGAGTCGGGTTGCTGTAGAGCTTAGCATTGGGTGGTGGAGAGAGTGCATGGGCTTTTGGTTGCAGATAGGGCTTCTATTGTAGGAGCGGAGGACCAAATAAACCAGGAAGTAAACTCGAAATGGCTAGAGCAAGACCTCTAATGTATCATGAAATCAAAAAACTCAAACCTGTCTCAAAGAATATGAGAGACCTTACAGAGACTTCTAAGCCTAGTGTGTCTAGATGAGCATAAGAACTATGGAGGCTCAAAGCACAGTAAATAAGACATGAGAGGGAGATAGCAAAGTATATCTCTTGCAATGTGTGTTCAACAATACATGATAGGCTTCTTATATAGAGAGAGCCTTTAGAATAGTCAAACCATGTGGGATCCTCTCATCCACATCTCTCCTTGTGGATATCCTCAATCCACATCTCCACATCTTGTAGTCCACATCTTAGGGTGGCTACTTTAATACTTTCCTATACCATACCTTAGCCTTTAATTATGTGCTCATGGCACCACAACTCTCAACAGCACATATGTGTTCAAGTCCAGACTTTAACAAAGCGTTTGTATACTTCAAGATAGTTCAATGGTATGCACATATGTGTTTAGTTCTATCGATGGATCCCAAATAGTGGAACATCTTTGGTTGTTTAGGTACAATATTATTTTCTCTATGTTTTGTGTTCCCTAGGTTTTGGTGGGTATTTTACAGAAGGAGAAGCTTAATTTTTATGCCATCAATGAAAAATATTATTCGGGCTAAAGGTTTCCTCATAATCCAAACCATACTTCTATTCATAACCCTTTGCGACCAGCCTGGACTTATACCTTTCTACTGATCCATCAGACTTGCATTTCACTTTGTATACCCATTTACATCCAATGGGTGTCTTTCCTACAGGAAGCTCAACCGAATCCCAAGTCTGATTCAATGCAAGGGCATCCATTTCTTCATCCATGGCTATCCACCATTGCTCATCATGCACAGCATCATTGAATCTAGATGGCTCTGTATGTCCCACAACTTTTGCCATGTATGCACAGTGTTTTGCCACAAACCCAGAGTATGTCAACCTGTCAACAGGGTATCTTACCCTTTGATATCTTCTCATAGACTTTCCAGACATTGACATTTCAGCTTCTCCTCTCTCATGAGGAGGCACATACCTGCTCAGGGGGGTCACTATGTATAAACCCTCTATGCCACGTGCGTTCAAGGCCTATTTCTAAAATCCCTTATCTGTAAATTTTTCATTAATAAAATGTACCCCTTTTCTATACAAATCTGTAAATTTTTCCCAAAACTATTTTAAATAGTCCCTTATGTATATTTATTTCTGTAAATTTTAGAAATAAAATATATCCTTCTGTTGAACTCACGTGATAGGGTTACATATGATGAGTGACCCCCCCGAGCATACCTGCTGCTTTTCACACCTGGTGTGGAAATAGAAGGAATGCCCAATTCACTATCCAAATTGTCATCACCAAAAGAATCATAACCTGAATTAGATGGTCCAAGGGGCATATCAACCTCAATCTTAGGGATTGAAAAAATCTCATTCACCTTGTTCTTCCCTTTATCTCTCCCCCTCACTAACATAGAGGTGTTAGTGGTGGAAGAATGCAACCTGCCTAACCAAGGACTCACAGTGGAATCACCACTGGCTATATGTCCTGACATAGAAGATGTTAGATATGCTCAATGCCATGTGAAGAGAGTGGGAGAGAAGAAAGGAGTCTCACTTGCAGCTTTCTCACATACACAAAGGTGGAATATACACAAAGGTGGAGGCTGAAAACAATTTTCCTCTTCTTAGTTGTGAAAGCCAAAAGAACTCTAAGTACAAAAGAATAGGTGAACCCTATATGTGGGTCTCAAACCAAACTCAGCTAACTAACACGTAAGGCATTCAGTATCTTTCCGCATCCCTGGCCAAAAGAAATACCTCTCTAGTGCTACCTAAGGTGGCATACTAACTGAGCCACTAACTAGAGTACATAAAGATAGATGTCACCCAGCTATTATTCATGGGTGGCGTACCAACTGCATCGGCAGCTAACAAGTCGGTGACATAAATGCACAACGGTCACCCTAGCATATCAAGAGTGGAGCTGGATATCTCAACACTCCCCCTCGAGCTCAATCCCAATTCCTGCACACCAAGCAGGTCTCTGAATTTGTGCAGCTTCTCTACACCCAATGCCTTCATGAATATGTCAACTACCTAATCCTCTGTGCTGACATAAACTAGATCAATAAAACCTACTACAACCTTCTCCTGCACATAGTGATAATGCACCTCAATGTGCTTCGTTCTAGCATGATAGATTGGGCTATTTGCCAAGTGTATACTACTCATGTTGTCACAATAAATGACAACTGGCCCATCTGTAGACTGATGCATATCATAAAGTAGCTATATTTCTCTCATTCACCATCCCAAACTTTGGAGAGTCAGAGAATTTGGAAGGTGAAGCTGCCTCACATGCAGCCGTTGCTGCACCCTTGTACTTAGCCTCTATGCTCAACAAGGCAACTGTAGTCTGTTTCTTGTCTGTTTCTTGCTGCTCCAAGTGACTGCACCACTCCCAAAAGAGAACACATATCCACTGGTAGATCATCTATCAGAAATACTACCAGCCCAATCAGCATCAGTGTATCCATGCAATTGTATCTGAACCCCACTATCATAAAATAGTCCATACTGCAATGTGGACTTCACATACCTCAGTATGCGTCTAGCTGCATTCAAATGTGGTTTCCTTAGATCCTGCACAAACTGACTTACCAAACCAACAGCATAGCTCAAATTTGTCTTGGTAACAGTCATATAAATCAAACATCCTACTATGTGTCTGTACATAGTAGGGTCTTCCAGAAGCTCACTTGCATCTGCGCTCAGCTTTAAATTCTGCTCCAAAAGAACTAAAATCGGCTTACAGCCTGTCATCCCATATTTGGACAGCATGTCCAATCCATACTGCCTCTACAAGAGCCATATCCCACTTATGGATCTAATCACCTCAATGCCCAAGAAGTAATGCAACTCTCCCAAATCCTTCATCTCAAACTTCTGCTTCAATAGCATTTTCACATGAAGGATATCTTCATCACTATCACCTGTGATGATCAAATCATCAACATAAATGACAAGCAGCATAATGCCTTTCTCTGTTTTTCTCACATAAAGTGAAAAATCTGCCTTGGAAATCTGAAAGCCAATAGTGACAAGATATTGTCCTATCTTGTTAGACCATGCTCTGGGTGCTTGCTTCATGCCATACAAGGCTTTCTTCAACTTGCAAACAAACTTGGGATGAACAGCATGAACATAACCTGGTGGCTGCTCCATATAGACCTCTTCTTGCAAATCACCATGCAAGAAAGCATTCTTTACATCCATCTGATGTAAAGACCATCCCTTTGATGTAGCCATAGCAATGACTACTCTTATGGTTGCCATCCTTGCAACCGGATTGAATGTTTCTTCATAATCAATGCCATATATCTGTTCATACCCCTTGACAACTAATCTTGCCTTGTATCTGTTCACAGAACCATCTGCATTGTGCTTCACGTTATAAACCCACGTGTAGCCAATTGCATTCTTATCTTTAGTCAACGGCACCAATTCCCATGTAGCATTTACTTTCAAGGCATCCATTTCTTCATCCATGGCTTTCTCCCATTTTTCTTTTCCCATGGCTTGCTCAAAAGAAGTGGGTTCTGGTTCATGTATCACTTTGACCATATAGGCAAAGTGAATGGCTACAAATCCATCATATTTCAACCTATCCACAAGATATCTAGGTCTGGTAGACCTGTGCAAAATATGCTCATTACCAGGTGCTCTCAAAACATCCCTTGTCTTCCTTACTCTAGGTGTAACAATAGAAGGAATATCCAACTCATCATCAAGGCTCTGTTCTGAGCCACTGGATTCACCATCCACATAAGAGTAACCTGCATTCACATCAACCATGGGCTGATCTACTTTCTCTTTCCCTTTTCGTGATACTTGCATACCACTATCTATATTGCTTTGAGGAGATCCTCCTGATCTCAATCTGCCTATCCATGGCAAAGTATGTGAACCACTGCCAGAGGACACTATAGGTCCACTAATATTTTGTGATTGCTGCTGTGAATTCTGTGTAGCATTACCATTTTGTGCATCTACATCATCAATCACATTTAGTAGTTTATACCAACTGCTCATCTCATCAAAAACAACATCTTTACTCACTATAAACTTATGAGTAGAAGGGTTATAGCATCTATACCTTTTCTACTGCAGAGAATAACCAATAAAGATGCACTTAGCTTTTGGATCCAACTTGGATCTCAACTCAATTGGCACATGAACATAGGCAATGCAACCAAAAACTTTCAAATGAGAAATATCTAGTTTCCTACCAGTATACCTCTCCTCTAGCGTCATGCCATGTATTGATGCAGTGGGAGTATGTAGACTCCTATAGCAACTACTTCAAACCAATAATAATAATCTGCCAGGTCTTTTTTGTTGAGCATGGCACGAGATACGTCTCCAATATGCCTGTTTTTCCTTCCTGCAAGTCCATTTTGCTATGGGATATGACAGCATGAATATTGTTGCTTTATGCCATGCTCCTGCAGGAAAGTTGCAAACTCATTTGAGAGGTACTCTCCCCCTCCATCTAACCTTAGGCATTTTATTTGTAGGCATGTTTCTTTTTCAACCATAGCTTTAAAATCTTTGAAATGCCCAAACACTTCACTTTTCTTTTTCATAAAATACACCCAAACTTTTTTGTTGTAGTCATCAATAAAAGTGACAAAATAATGATAGCCTCCAATAGATGCAGCTTTAGTAGTCCACACATCAGAGTGGATTAATTCCAATGGCCTCATACTCTCTTGAACATGTCTAGGAAATGGTTTCCTTGCCTGTTTTCCAAATTGACAAGATTCATATACCTTATGCATTTCTGTAACCTTGAACTTAGGCAATCCTACAACAATATTTTGGGCCTGCAACAACATGACCAATGCGTTTATGCCAGATATCAATATCTGCAACTACACTGGTCCCATGTACAAACATTGCTATACTCAATTCAGGCATGTTTGCATCCAACGTAAACATCCTGCCCTTCTTCTTCCCTTTTGCTATCAAGCAACCTTTATTTTTCATATCCTCAAGAAAGCATCCATGAGGATTAAATCTGACCTGCAAGCTCTGCTCAACCATTTGACCAACAAAAATCAGGTTCTTGGTGATATTCGGGACATGAAATACATCAGACAGGTATTTCTTTTTTCCATCCTACAGAGACAAAGGAATTTTACCAATTTGCACAATAGGATATGTAGTAAAGACAAAGGAATTTTACCAATCTGCGCAATAGGATGTGTAGTATCATCACCAGTCTCCAAAAATCCTAGTCTTTCCATTTTCCTTGCATCCTGCATCCATTCTGCATGACCTGTCATGTGGTTTGATGCACCTGAGTCAACATACCACACATCATTGCTTTCTTCTGCACTTGTCATAGAATTGGTCATGTACTACACCATAAAAAGATGCTCATTTCTGTCATCACCCTGTCTACTAGAGGATGCATAATTGCCTTGCTGCAATTTTCCAGTCATGATGTCATTCTACTTTTTATAGTAGTCTTTAACCATATGACCCATTTTACCACAGTAGTAGTATTCAACATTGCTGTTTGCATTTTTGCCTCTCTGCCGTCCACCGCGACCTCTTTGGCTCCCCCTGCCTCTAAAATTACCACGTCCTCCATAGGACTAGTTTTCTTGAATTTGCTGCATATTCTGATTTCTGCCATGGCCTCCAAATTGGCCTGCTCTACCTCTGCCTCTACCTCTTCCAGCATTTGAGTAGAAGACAGCTTCTTTTGAAGTTCCTCTTGAAGAAGATGCACCACCATTTCTCTACTCTTCAGAAATTAGAAGAGCAATCAACTCCTCAAAATAAGGAAAATTCTCACGGACGACAACGGATGTTCGGAATTGTGCATAATCCTTTCGTAGACCATTCAAGGTCATAGAAACTAAATCATCATCTTCCACTAGTGACCCAATAGAAGCAAGTGCATCTGCAATCTTCTTCACCTTCATGTAGTAGTCATTGATGCTCATATTTTCTCTCTGCACATTATGCAACTCTTGCTTGAGCTACATTTTCCTGGCTTGCATATTTGTGCTATACATTTTTGTCAAAGTATCCCACGCCTCCTTCGGCATGCTTGCATCCTGAATATGCACAATCATAGAATCTGAAATATTGATAGACAGCCAGTACATAACTTTTCTGGCTCTCTCATGCCAGCCTTTAAATGCCTGCAACTCCTGTTGATTGGGAACATTAGGAATAACTGGTTCTTGTTCAACTCCAGTAATGAACTCCCAATAGCCTTTTCCCTTAAGGAAATTCATCATTCTAAACATCCATGCTTGGAAGTTATTCTTGTCAAGCTTTTCAGTGACAATCTATGAAAGAGCATCAGACGCCATTATAGAACACTGCAAAATATTCTATCACTGCAAAAAAAAACAACTTCTGCCTCACAAGGGTAAATCTACAAAACTAACAAAAGTGGTATTTGACCACACAATCACTTCTTAGTGACGATTATGCATCAACAGCAATAAGAATGATTCTATCACTCCCAACATCTCTGTGCACAGGCATACAATGTAATTTTTGTGACAACTTTTCACCAACCTGCAGAACAGTGGTTGCATAGTAAAAATAGGGCACTTTTCTAAGTGCTTGCGGAAAACTTCTGCCACCAAAACGGGGCCAAAAATGACCTCAAATCAAAAAAATAATTTCACCTAGTGCTTTGCCCTGTCTCGTAGCATGTACTGCCCTCTCACCACACCACGAAGCACGTCCCAATTTGAGACAATGCACTCTTGCACTTTCCGGCTGTGCTACCTACAGAGATTTGCTCCCAAACTCGAAAAAAAAGGAAAGCAACACTGATCCTCTCACTAGGACACCATGAACTTGGTTTGCTTTCTTGAGCTCCTTACCATGAACCGAGCTCTGATACCATCATGTGAAGAGAGTGGGAGAGAAGGAAGGAGTCTCACTTGCAGCTTTCTCACATACACAATGGGGCAATATACACAAAGGTGGAGGCTGAAAATAGTTTTCCTCTTCTTAGTTGTGAAAGCCAAAAGAACTCTAAGTACAAAAGAATAGGTGAGCCCTATATGTGGGTCTCAAACCAAACTCAGCTAACTAAGATGGCATACTAATTGAGCCACTAACTAGAGTGAGACTAGAGTACATAAAGATAGCTGTCACCCAAGTATTATTAATGGGCGGCGTACCAACCACATCTGTAGCTAACAAGTCAATGACATAAATGTACAACGGTCACCCTGCCATATCACGAGTGGAGCTCGATATCTCAGCATGCCCCACCCTCCTAGTAACCACCAGTGGTCCAAGGTGCTCAAGTTGTAAGGCCCCCATATGAGGAGAAGCCATGTGTGAGCCCGAGACACTGGATGGATTCTAACTTGCATGTCAGATGAGGTCTATCAATGAGACCATTGATGGTAGAAAGGTGATTGTGTGGGAGCCCCTTATTCTTGCTGGGGCCTATGGGCCAATTAGCCCCTAGCTGGGGGGTACCAAGGGGGCCTGGGGCCTATGGGCTAGTTAGCCCCCAGTTGGGGGGTACTAGGGGGGCCATTGGCCCCTTAGTGGGGGTTTGGGGGTGAGAGCCCCCGAGGCAACGGTATAGGAAATATTCCCTAAATATTCCATGGACGACTAGTCAGTTCCACCGACTAGGTTGATTGGTCGGCTCCACCGACTAGGTCGACTGGTCGACTGCACCGACTATGTTGATTTGACTACCACCCTCATAGCTATAAAGAGGCAGCCTCCCCAATCCATTGCATCAAATCAGTTCAGATCAGATCAGATCTTCCAGCTAGTAGCTCTTCACCTAGTATCTATCTAGATCGCCATCTAAGCTTAGCAAAACTCCTTGAAGTGGTGCTATATTTGGCGCTTGAAAGTATGCAATTTCTCATATTTTCTTTGATTTCATGGTGTTCTTCCCTAAATTAAGTTTTCAAATGACCTATTAAGTTGCAACAATATCCTTAATGGATGTATCAAGTGGCCTTATAGTCAAAGCTTATTTGCCTCCCCTTCTAGCCAAGCACAACTGTCAATCTCAAAAAATTCTATCTAATCTCCAAAATTTTTGGAAATACTCTATTCTATCCCCTACTTATGCTCCATCAAATCTAGTATATGTTCTAAATTTGGGAAATTATTGAATATTGGAACCAAAATACTGAGTTCTTTACAATTGCAAAGCCTATGAAGAAGTCTTGAAACCAATCTAGAAGGCAAGTATTATTTCATTTAGGTCCACTGTGGGAGCGCACGGGTGGATGGAGCCATCATCTGTACTACATCAGTATTAAAGGAAAAGTTTGTTCCTCTCCAGTTTGTTGTGTACTCTCTATTCTTTATTCAGTTTATGTTCCACTGTGCCATGTAATTTAACATGGTATTAGAGCCTAGGCGGCTCTAAGGATCAAAGAATAGAAGAGAGGTGAGGGCTTTAACAGCATATAGAGTGATGGCAATAGGAAGTAGCTCAACAGGAAGCAGCTTGAGCTCAACATCTGCTACTGCACCAACAATCTAGGCGTTGAGGATTTGCCCACCAGGCAAGCTAGATGGTATGAACTAGACTCTATGGAAGTTTAAAATTACTACTATTCTGGATTCATATGAGCTTTTGGAGATAGTACTGGGGACTGCTGACCCAAAACCACAAGGAACCCCTGATCCAGCAAATCCGAGGAGTATGATACCTCCTAATGCTGACCTTCTATGAGCTTGGAAATGCAACAATGCAGATGCTGTGTGTGCCCTGGTTATAAGTACTACTGATAGTGTTTTGACCTTGATTGAGCATACATCTAAGGCAATTGTGGCCTGGAACATATTGAAGAGTTGGTATGAGGCACAAAATCAGACAAGGATCCAGAACCTGGAGAATCAGCTCGCAGCTGAGAAGTTTAATGAAGGAGAGACAGCGGAGGTGTTCATAACCGGAATCAAAAATCTGCATGACCAGATGGCTGGTGCTCGGATACAAAAGACTAGCGAAGAGCTAGCTCGATGGTGTCTTCGGATATGTCCACCAAGGTCTGATTGACTGGAAACAGCACTTAACACTCAGGTGGGACCCCAACCATTGTCATTGGAGGACTTTTCTGCTTTACTTATGGAGGAGGAATTGAGGCTTAAAGCTTGAGATGGAGGCAGCAATGGGGATGTTGCATTCTCTGCCACTGCGAAAGGCCAAGGTGGTTCCTCCACCAAAGGTGAGTCCTCTACTAGTGGTGAAAAAAAGAAGGGTGGCAAGAAGAAGTTTCAGGAAGAATGCTTCTACTGCAAGAAGAAGGGCCATATGATTGCAGATTGCCGGGTCAAGAACGCAGATGAAAACAATGGTACCCTAAAGAAGACAGATAAGGGGAAAGAGATAGCTAACACAGTGGAAGCAAAGTTGGATCTATTTCTGGCCATTGAGGAAGAGTGTTCCTCAGTTCAAGAAGCTTCAACCACTGATTCATGGGTGTTAGATAGTGGCGCCTCCTGTCGCATGACCTGCAAGGAGGGTCTATATCGCCTCTATAGGAACCCATCACCGTGATGGTTGGTAATAACGCAAAATGCCTTGTTGAGGGTACAGGTATGGTTTCATTTGATTCTTTAAATGGAGATGTTAAGAAACTATCTAATGTGCTGTATGTTCCACAAATCAAGAGAAATTTGCTATCAGTGGCTTCCATAACTGACCTTGACCATGAGGTGAGGTCTCGGGGGGGTCACTCATCATATGTAACCCTATCACATGAGTTCAACAGAAGGATATTTTTTATTTCTAAAATTTACAGAAATAAATATACATAAGGGACTATTTAAAATAGTTTTGGAAAAAATTTACAGATTTGTATAGAAAAGGGGTACATTTTATTAATGAAAATTTTTGCAGATAAGGGATTTTAAATATAGTCCTTGAACGCACGTGATATAGAGGGTTTATACATAGTGACCCCCCTGAGGGTGAGGTTCAACAAGACAGGAGCAAAAAGTCTGGATAGAGCAGGCAATCTTGTTGTTGGGATGTGCACACTTTCTGAGCAAAAATCTATGAGCAGAAAAGTCCGAGCGATAATTTTTAACACCAACCATGCTTGTATATTTCTCAAAGGAATATACAATTCTTTCTTAATTTCTCATTTATGGAACCATATACTTACTTATTTTTCGTTATAACCCTCATTTTAGAAAACATCATCTATATATGAACAAATAGTGAGCACTTTAGAAACTCCTATAAATACCTCCTTACCATACTCTCTTTTGAGGATTATGGTAATTAAATCAATTAAAAGAGTTTCCCTAATCTTTATCAATCCCGTATTTGAAGCTCTCATATAACAATGTATACCATATTCCTTGGATGAGTAGGAAAAAGATATTGGAAACCTCATACTTGAGGCCATTATAATCGATCATAAATTAATCTCTAATACATTATCAAATATGGGAAGGCAAGGAACGAGTTTTCAAAATATTCCCAATTCTCCAAACCTAAGTACTTTTAAGGAAATGTGGTCTCTATTGAACTCCTTCCTACCATAATATGAATTGGGGAGAAGTAACTCTCATATACATCTTGAAATTTTTACTTTTTATCTTTTATAACTATCAAAAGCATAATTTTAAGCCTTCCATTGCATAGATCGTGAAATTTTGAACATTTTTCCTTTTTACAGCTCCTCAATCTGAGATAAGGAGCAAAAGTTATGACCCCTTCTACGTAGGCTCTCCAAGGGTATTCTGCCGGCGGAATAGGGTTGGGGGGCAAGCTCTTCAAGCCATATTCCTCTAGAAAAATACACTTAGAGGGTTTATTAAAAAAGTATTATATTATTTTCTTAGGTCATCCTGAGGAACTATAAAGAGGATATTTGCTCAAAATTTTATGATCCAACCAATGGTGAAAGGAAAAGAAAGGATTTTTGAAAGTGATAAAATAAGTCACCACTTGGACATTATATATGTATATTATATAAAGGTATATTTATATCTATATCTATTTATTAGTATTTCATATTTACTTACATATTCCTTAAAATAATTTGGATTTTTTTTCTTCCCAAAAATGACTTGAGCCTATATATTTTGACCCCTCCTACCTTTTGTCCGCTCGTCGCTCGGGGGTTTTCGCTTGGAAAATGGAAACCCCCTTGTTGGCACAGGAGTAAGGAGGAACAACCTGTATGAGCTAAGTGCTCTTATAGCCTCCTGGAGTGGGCACAAGCAGACTTTGGCATGAAAGATTCGGCCACATCGGATTTGCAGTGCTGAAGGAGATGCAGAAGCAAGGTATGGTTGCTCACTTACCTGCAGTCGCAGAAATCAAAGAACCATGTGAAGCTTGCATGATGGGCAAGCAACAGAGAAAGGAATTCCCACAAGAAAGCAAGAATAGAGCAAATGCTCCTCTAAAGTTGGTGCATGTTGACTTGTCCGGTAAGATGCCTACATAGGCCTTGGGGGGATCTTCCTATCTTTTATTGATTGTTGACGACTGTAGTAGGAAGATGTGGATGTACTTTCTTCGTGAAAAGGCTCAAGCTTTCGGTAAATTTAAAGAATGTCTACAGCTTGCTGAAAATGAAACAAGGAGAAAAGTGAAGAAAATCAGATCGGATGGTGGTGGTGAGTTTGTTTCTACAAAGTTTGGAGATTTTTGCAAGAGCAAAGGGATCAAGTGACAAACGATGACACCACATACGCCTCAGCAGAATTTGGTTGTTGAATGCCGAATGCAGACCACCATGGAGATGGGGAGGTGTATGTTGAAAGGTGTTGGACTGCCAAACCACTTTTGGGCTGAGGCTATCAATACTACGATTTACATCCTTAATCACAGCTATACAAAGGCGCCCAAAGGTAAAACACCACATGAGGCTTACAACGGTAAGAAGCCATCTATCTCCCACTTCAGAACATTTGGGTGTCAATGCTATGCGCATGTACCAAACAAAGAGAGAAACAAGCTACAACCAGAAAGCACCAAATGTATCTTCTTAGGCTATTGTGATGAGAAGAAAGCCTATGACTTGTATGACCAAGAGGCAAAGAAGATCATAGCGAGCCGCGATGTGGTGTTCAGGGAGCAGCCACATGTAGTGGAGGTAGAGAAGAGCTCTTCCACTTTATCATCAAGCAAAGAGGTAACTCACTATGGACCTATCCCAAGAGCTATAAAGGAGGAGGAAATATCAGATGATGAAGGTATAAGTCACCAACCTATTGTTACACCACTGAAAAAACCATTGGCATGTTGGGTAAGGCAGCTCTATGACCATGATAACTAGATGCCTATGTCTGTTGAGCAACATGCAGAGAGACCTAGGCGGCAGTCTCATAGAATCGAGGAGGAAAGGAGGGCTTTTGCTCACATAGTCAATATGGCCTTGATGGCTGAGATTATTGCAGAAGTAAAGAAGCCTGCGAGTTTGGAGGAAGCACTTGCAGAATGAGATTGAAAACGCTATGCAAGTAGAATATGATAGCATCATGAAGAATGAAACTTGGGAGCTAGTAGATCGACCACCTAACAGAAAGGTTATTGGCACCAAGTGGGTTTGGAAGGTAAAGTACCAGGTCGATGGGACTTTGGAAAAGTACAAAGCCAAATTGGTTGCACAAGGAATTTTGTAGGTTGAAGGGTTTGATTTTTAGGAATCTTTTGCTCCGACTACCAAAATGACCACTATTTGCACACTACTATCAGTGGCTGCTCATAAAAAGTAGCCAGTCTATCAAATGGATGTTAAATCAGCATTCTTGAATGGTGACCTCAAGGAGGAGGTGTACGTGGCTCAGCCACCTGGGTTTGAGGCCCCCCATTTTGAGAACAAGGTATGTAAGCTGAAGAAGGCTCTGTATGGGCTGAAACAGGCTTCAAGAGCATGGTACCAATGGATAGATAAATTCTTTCATAAATTAAATTCAAAAGATGTGCCTCAGATGCTAACTTGTATGTGTACAAGAAAGGTGGAAAATCTGCTATTATTGTTCTATATGTGGATGATCTCCTTATTACAGGTGACTATGAAGACATGATCCAATAGACAAGAAAGGCGTTGAGCACTAAGTTTGAGATGACAGGCTTGATGCACTACTATTTGGGGATTGAATTCTGGCAAGAGCCAGGCACGATCTTCATCTCTCAACAGAAATATGCTTTCATGTGAGTCTATCAAGGGCCAGAACCCACAGATTCAGTTCAAGAAGAGCCACTTAAGGTGGAAGAGATGGAAGAGATTCTCCAACCAGAACAAATTATATATCATATAGAAAACAAAGGACCCAGAGGCAAGGTGATCCGTAGATACCTTGTCAAGTTTAGGAACTATTCGGCACTTGATGGTAAGTGGGTAGATGAGGACTACTTCTCAGAGTATCCTCAAGCTTTACAATTGTATCAAAAAAGCTTTTCAGTTGTCCGAGTGCAAGGAGATAGCTACACCTATGGAGGTAAATGCGAGGTTGTCTATGGAGGATGCCTCACCACCAATAGACATCAGGAGGTACAGGAAGTTGGTTGGCAGTATCATCTATCTGTGCAACACCAGACCGGACATCAGTTTTGCTGTTGGCATTTTGAGCAAGTTCTCCAATAAGCCCCAGGAGAATCATTGGAATGTAGGGATGCAGGTGCTTAGATATGTGAAGGGCACTCTTGATTATGGCATCACCTATGGTACGAACACTTCCTTGGCTGGTCATTGTGACTCAAATTGGGCTGGAGATGTTGATTCCAGGAAATCAGCAGTTTTTGGATATTGTTTCTGTTTAGATTCACGTATCTTCTCTTGGATCAGTAAGAAACAACCAATAGTGGCATTGTCTTCACCGAGGATGAGTACAAGGTAGCATGTTTTGCTGCATGTGAAGCAGTGTGGCTGAGGAGGATCTTATGGCACATGGGAGTGCAAGAGGATGAGGCAACTGTGCTAAGGTGCGACAATCAAAGTTGCATGGCTATTGCTAAAAATCTAGTGTTTCATGCACGCACAAAAGATATAGAGATTCAATATCACTATGTGCGTGATTTGATCGAGGATGGTGGGATAGTGGAATTGGTCTACTATCCAATAGAGAAAGAGAAGGATCAGCTTCAAGGTCATCTTCAGAGACTCGCCGAGAATGTAGTTCACCTATGGGTGGACATTTAGGGGAGGTGTTAGATATGCTCGATGCCCCACCCACTTGGTAACCACCACTGGTCCAAGCTGCTCAAGTTGTAAGGCCCCCATATGAGGAGAAGCCATGTGTGAACTCAGGACACTAGATGGATCCTGACTTGCATGTCAGATGAGGTCTATCAATGAGATCATTGATGGTAGAAAGGTGATTGTGTGGGAGCCCCTTATTCTTGCTGGGGCCTGAGGCCTGGGGCCTAGCTGGCCCCTAGCTGGGGGGTCCTAGGGGGGCCAGCATCCCCTTTGGTGGGGGTTGAGGGGCGAGAGCCCCAGAGGCGATGGTATGGGGAATATTCCTTGAATATTCCATGGATGACTAGTCCGTTCCACTAACTAGGTTGACTGGTCAGCTCCACGGCTAGGTTGACTGGTCGACTCCACCGACTTCGTTGATATGACTACCGCCCGCGACTAGAGGCAACCGAACCATTCCATTGCATCAAATCAGTTCAGATCAGATCAGATCTTCCAGCTAGTAGCTCTTCACCTAATATCTGTCTAGATCACCATCTAAGCTCCACTGTGCAAGTGCATGGGTGGATAGAGATATCATCTGTACTACATCAGTATTGAAGGAAAAGTTTGTTCCTCTCTAGTTTGTTGTGTACTCTCTATTCTTTATTCAATTTCTGTTCCGCTGCTGCGCTACGTAATTTAATAGAAGTAGTATGTGGCTGATTTTGTATCATCATTCAACTGAGCATCAGAGGCTTGATGTGGAACCACTATATCAGGTTCTCCATACCAAGATCCCATCTCATCAAAAATAACATCATGGCAGCTGATCAAAGTCTTCCTAGTAGAGGGATTGTAACACTTATAGCCTTTCCGGTCTTGAGCATAGCCTATAAACACACATTTTTTAGCCTTCGGATCTAATTTTCTCCTCTTCACATCTGGTATATGCACATATGCCAAGCTACTAAACACTTTTAAATGACTGACATCAAGCTTCTGTCGATACAATTTCTCATATGGTGTGAGCATATGAATGCTAGCAATAGGAGTGCAATTCAGCACATACACTGCAGTTGCAAGTGCTTCTGCCCAATAATAATCAAGTTCTTTTCATTCAACATGGCTCTACCAGACGAACCAATCACCCCATTCTTACATGCAGCCACTCCATTCTGCTATGGTATATATGGGCATGTAAGCTCCCGTCTAATCCCATGATAGGCCAAGAAGTCATCAAATTCACTTGAGAGATATTCACCTCCATTATCTGATTTCAAGCATGTGATATATGACCCAAACTCCTTTTCAACATGTTGCTTGAAATGCTTGAAGGTAGGCAGGACCTCATCCTTATGTTTCAAAAAATACAACCATGTATACCGACTAAAATCATCAATAAATGTGACATAATATGGTGAACCTCCCATCGAGGTAGTCTGAGCTGGACCCCAGACATCAGTGTGAATCAACTGCAAGGGTCTATTACTTTCCCGCATATGCCTAGTAAATGGCAACCTGGATTGCTTCCCAAATTGGCATGCAGGACATACGTGCTCCAAAGCATTATACTTAAACTTTAGTAAGCCAACAACAATGCCTTTATGCTACATATTTTTTAGCTTTTGAATATTAATATGACCAATGTGTTTGTGCCAAATTTCCAAGTCTTGAACAACACCCGTACCATGGGTGAACATGGTAGCCTTCAATTTCGGTATGCCTGCATCTAAAATGAACATTCTTCCTTGTCTTTTCCCTTTTGCAATAAGTTTATAGCCATTATCAAATTCTTCAACGAAATAGCCATGCTTATTAAACTGCACCTGCAAGTTTTGCTCAGCCATTTGCCCAACAGACAACAAATTCTTCATGATAGAAGGCACATGCAACACATCAATCAATTTCTTAGTCTGGCCATCATGCATAGCCAAAGGTACAACACCCATATGAGTAATGTCATGCTGAGTATCATCACTGGTGCAAACAGATCCATGCAGTCCAAGAGTCATCTGTTCAAACCACTCACCATGTGGTGTCATATGGTTAGATGCTCCTGAATCTATGTACCACACATCCTCAAAGCCACCATCAGTAGGCTTATGATCTTGTACATATGTCATAGCAAACAACTAGTCTGTGGGTGTGTCATGTGTATGACTTGAAGAAGCAAAATGACCTTGCTGATCTGCCCTTCCTCTCTGATTCGCTTACTTCTTGAAGCAATCCCTAGCAATATGGCCAATCTTCCCATAGTAATGGCATACCTTATCCTTATTGGGCTGATCCACATGGTGAGGTGGCTGCCAATCCCCTCTACCTCGTGATCCAAATCTCCCCCTACCTCGGAGAGATCCTCCTGCTCTATGAGGCTGCTTTTGATTGCTCCAATTATGGGCTTGAACCTGTTATGTATATCTGACATCACCTCTACCATGAGAGGCACTCTTGCCTCTACCACCTCTACCTCTCTAATTAGACTAAAAAACAACATCTCTATTTCTAGAGCTACTAGCATCAGTATTCAGCCCAAGATTGACTTCTTCATGTATCAAAAGGGCAACCAGTTCATTGAAATCCGACATATCTAGCCTCACCAAAATGGAAGTGTTAAAAGACTTATATTTAGGACCAAGTCCATTCAAAGTGACTACAACCATGTCATCATCATCCACAGAAGCATCAAGAGAAGCTAATTGATCATCTATGGTTTTGATTTCAGTCACATACTCCTGTATTGCTCTACCCCGCCTTGACATATTGTTGAACTTTTGCTTCAGCTGAATTTTCCTGGCACTTGTAGTTGTGCCATAATATCTTATCAAGATATCCCATGCATTGTTGGGAGACTTTGCAGTTCGAATTTGCATAACCATGTCATCTGAAATAGATATTGAAAACCATTGAAGCACCCTACGTGCTCTTTCCAGCCAAGCTTTATGATTCTTAACTTGTTTTGCACTAGCATTTCTTTCTGGCAACTAGCAAAAGGTGGCTAGTTTTGGAGTTGTAGGAGCCAGTTTGGGGCTGTTTTTTGATGTTTTACGTGTTAGTGTGGTTTGAAATTTATTGTGTAGCTAGGTAGGAACATTGCTACGTTATTTATGTAGTTGAAACCACCAAAAAAATCACAATAGGGGACCCCAGTTGGTTTTTGTGCAATTAATTAAAATATTTGTGCTGAGTGGGAGGGGGGATTGATGTAATTGCATGCTATGCCACATGGCAAGGTAGCACGTCACTTCTTAAACACCCACTCAGCTGCATTAGAAGAGCATGCAATGCACCACGATGTGGTCTGGACTATGACTGCAAATGCAAATGCACACGATGGCATCCGGCATATAGGTTTGTCTACGGTGAGGATGGAACTTATTGTGTAGCACAGTGATGAGGCTGAAGAGCATGGCCAGGAGTTGCAGTTTGCTAAAAAAGGAGGAGGATCATGAAGGTCAAGCTAAGCAAATTTTGACAAAGCAGGAAGCATCGATTACTGTGGGTGATGGACTGAGGATCACACAGTAAGTAATGGCGGGCATGACTTCTTGGTGGAAGGACATCACGCTTTGATTCTTGGTGTTGATCTGATTTAGCTTTTGTGGAAGGACATCACGCTCATTCTTGGTGTTGCATGAGCAAGCAAAGGTCGCCAAGGACTATGAAGGAAGGTGGAGATCCCAGGATTTTTGAGTTGTGTGACTATAGGAATTGAAGGTGGTGATGTGGATGTGAGTATACTCTCATGAATGTAGAGAAGTTCTTGGAGGAAGCTTATGTCACGATTTTGTGCAGTCGAAAGGGGTGGTGCATTGTCTCATTTGCAGTTGGATTTGTATTTTTGCTAGAAGCATGAAAAGTGTGAATAGGTTGCTTTTCAAAAATATCTAGGTTTGGATGCCAAGAGGCCAAAAGGTGGTATGATCATGTGCAGGGCTCTCAAGCAGCACAACATGCACATGTCGGGATGCTTGGATACTGCTTAAAAGACTTTGGGCAACCTCACTTCAAGAGCGTATCTAAGAATGTTAGTTTTGAGGACTTGCAAGCGAGGATAGAATTGTATGTCAAAAACGGTGCTGATGAGATCAAGAACCGAGTGTGTTTAAGCAGATATTTCTGATCGTTCGTTTATGTTTTGGAAGTTCAAGCTACATTGCAGATTGGGTATGTCTTTGGTAAGAACCGAGTATCTAAGAATGTTAGTTATAACTTGCAAGTGGGGATAGAGTTGTATACCAGATATGATGCTGATGAGATCAAGAATCGAGTGTGTTTAAGCAGTGAAAATATTTTTTATCGTTCGTTTATGTTTTAGAAGTTCAAGATACATTGCAGATTGGGTATGTCTTTGAGAAAATGCCTACTGAAGATGCTACAATCGAGACAATACTATTTGTTTGCTACCTAGGTGATTCCTTACCATGGAAAAGGAATGGATGCAGTGCCTATGGAAGTCGATGATTTCACCATATGCTTTGACATCTAGCGATGTGAGTGCGATATGTTTTTGTTGTGATTCAGCAACAAGCCATCCAAGACTAGACGACCACTTGAAGGGCGTTCTTGATCCACGAAGGTACTATGGTATAACACCATCTCCACTGAGTGCAAATGAGAATGTTCTCCTTGTAAATAAGAGTCGACTGACTGCAAGTCTAGTGGAAAGTGTTGATTCCATCGAGAAACATCGGCATGGGAAGGAGCCAGCGTGCAGTGCTGGTGCGAGACTATCTTCTGACAGTCCTGGTGCTCATCTACTTGAGTTTATTTTTTTGATCGACAACAGACCAAGAGATGGAATACATATTTGCTGACTTTCGTGAAATTTGTGGTTACGTGAGTTGTGTGAAACTTATGGCATTAGTTTTGTAAAAGCGATTTAGGAGATGGAGCTTGAGTTTTGTGAAAGGTATAGCGCCAATGCAAATCCGGATTTAACAAGAAAGTAGGCTGGAAACTGTTGTGAAACTTATCAAAGTTTTGTCGAGCTAATTTTTGAATCTGGATGTAATCTCAATATGAAATAAAGGAGAGAAATATTCTCTACCTCGTTGCGTTTGATGCAAAATTTATGACGCTCGATCAAGAAATTAATCTAAGTTGTCTTAGGATAATTGATTCTTATGAATAAATTCAATTAATTAATTAATTGATGCAAGCACAAGAGCGATTATGCTCACAGAGTCAATAGTGGTCACATTAGAGCTACCTTATCGAAGGAACTTGACATGACAATAGTGGTACAAACTTTTAAAAATCATAACACCCTTAAAATTTATTTTTATTTTTTATTTTTTTTTGTTGTGTAGACATTTGGAATATCATCGTGACAACATTGTTTCTAACCTACCCAATTGACCTCTAGCCAAACACATTGATTGATTTTACAATGCCCTTGTTTGCCACCTGACCACCCTAAAAAATAATGAAAAAAACATATCATCACATGGATATTCGTATTTTCATCATGACAACATAATCTACAACTACCACTTTGACTAGCAGCAAAATTTCTTGACACTACCAACTGTCTAGCACTTGACACCACCTAAAAATAACTTGTTTAATATCATTTCATGGACATTCTTGAGTGACTCAAAGTTTGTCAATTTTACACTTGATTCCTAGCTAGTTTCACCTCTTCCCAACATAAAGCTGGCTAAGGACATATCATTAAGAAGACATGCAACATCAACATAATTTATTAAGGTGTGTGGAAAAACGTTTTGATAACATAGACCACCGACATACCACCGTGGTGCACATAGCATTCATGTGAAATGAGACCAATTCAAGGAGAATTAGCTAGTCTAGCCACCAGTTTGATGATTAGCGTGACCTTATTTGGCAACTTAGACCATCGAGCTAGCAATGGGTTAAATGGATGCCTATAGGCAAGTGACACGCATGCATGCATGCATACATACATACATACATACATGTAAGAAAACAATACAACGTCTGTGCTCAACAGATAACAGGATCTCGTATGCAAGAGAGAAAAGCTGATAGTATCTCGATAGTATGGAGAATCAAAAATTTGATTACTGTGAAACTGATACAATAGATGGCGCTTCCTCCCAGCCGTGCGCTCCTGTGTGAGAAGCTTCGATGGCGTGCTGGAGATAGTAGAGGACGGAGGCTAGATGCTAAGGAATCCGGGTTGTTGTAGTTAGTGATGATTATGGGCTTCATGGGCTTGCTCTTATATAGCCACTAGTCGTAGTCGGTTAGACCCAATTGGGAGACCAACCAAGTCCCCCCAAAATGGCCGACTGGAGGTCGGTCCCGAAATAGGCCACCAACCACACGTTAGAACCGTGGCGCAAAATAGAGCAACTAACCTACGGATCTCCGTTTGGCCCAGAGCCATCGTGGATCATCTGGGGCTCCAAATGGGCCCCGCAACCCGAGAGTGGGCTGCCTCGAGAAATGCTCCATCTACCCTAAGTGCGGTCAGTCATGGGATGCCTTCCCGCACTTGCATGTAGCCTAGTTGGCAGTGTGCCAACTCTATCTGAAGCTGTCCAACCATCAGGCCACACATGGCCCCCATCTAGTGTCCAAACGAGGACCTACCGGATAACCGAGCTACTCAAAAGCCTTCTCCTCATATGGGGGGCTTACAAGTAGAGTTAGTTGGTTCTTGCGTAGTTACACGAGAGTGGAGCATTGATATCTAGCACCCCCCCTCAATGTCCCTGAACTTACTTTTTCGGCCCAATGCCAAGTCGATGAAGATGCCTCTCCAACAAGTCTCTTCCAAGAGCCTTTGTGAAGATGTCCGCAGCATTCTCAGTAGTCGGACAGTACACCAAGTCGACCTCTCCATCCATGATGAGCTCGCGTACAAAGTGGTATTGAATCTCAATGTGTTTTGTGCGAGCGTGGAACACAAGGTTCTTGGCAATTGCCATGCAACTCTGATTGTCACATGATAACTGCGTTGGCTTGTTCGTTCTGCACTGCACCCATGTCCCCTAAAATCCTCCTCAACCACAGTGCCTCACAAGAAGCAAAACATGCAGCCTCGATAGAAGAAAGAGCAACTGTAGGTTGCTTCTTGCTGACCCATGACACAGCTCCAGATCCAAGTGAGAAACAGTAACGTGTCACTGATCTCCTACTATCCACGTCTCCTGCCCAATCCGAGTCACAGAATCCGGTCAAGATGTTGCCCTTGGTATAGGTGATGCCATAATCAAGTGTGCCTTTGATGTATTTCAGCACACGCATCCCTGCCCTCCAATGGTTCTTATTGGAAAACCTGCTTAGTACACCAGTCGCAAAACTAATGTCCGGCCATGTGTTGCATAAGTAAATCAAACTGCCCACAAGCCTTCTGTACTTCGCTTCGTCCACTAGTGGTGATGAATCCTCGTTTGAGAGTTTCACATCAACCTCCATAGGGATGCCAACTGTCTTGCACTCAGCCATGCCAAATGCCTTCAGTATCTCTCCAGCATACTTCAGCTATGAGATGAAGATCTGTTTTGGCTCTTGCCAAACTTCAATCCCCAAACAAAAATGCATCAGTCCGAGGTCTGTCATTTCAAACCCTCTTCCTAGCAACTACTTTGTTTGCGAGATCTTCTCTTTAAGGTTCCCTGTTATGACAAGGTCATCCACATAAAGTACCATGGACATACACCTGCCTCCTTCTCTGTAGATATACAAATTTTCATCAGATGGGCTCCTCTTGAACCCATTTTGTAGAAAGTAGGCATCAATCCACTGGTACCGCGCTCGTGGGGCCTGTTTCAGCCCGTAAAGTGGCTTCTTTAGTTTACAGACTTTACGTTCTGAACCGGGGATCACAAAACCTGGTGGTTGTTCCATGTATACCTCCTCCTTGAGATCTCCATTCAGAAAGGCAGATTTTACATCCATCTGAGACACAGGCCAACTATGCTATGCTGCTAAAGCCAAAACACTGTGAATTGTGGTTAGTCGAGTTGTGGGAGCAAAAGTATCCTGATAATCAAAACCATGTACCTATGCGAATCTTTTTGCCTTTAGCCGAGCCTTGTACTTATCCAACGTGCCGTCGGACTTGTACTTGGTCTTGTACACCCACTTGGTGCCAATTACCTTGTCTTTTGGTGGTCGATCCACCAGGTCCCAAGTGTTGTTCTTCATTATGGAGCCATACTCCGACTGCATAGCCTCCATCCACCTATCATCGCCTTGTGCTTCTTCAAGACACTTGGGTTCTTCAGCACGTATCACCTCTGTTATCAAAGCGTAGTTGACCAAGTGTTCCTGCGCCCTTCTTTGCTTCTGTAATCTCTTGGACCGGCAGTGTTCGGATGGTTCCTCCTCAATGGCTGGAGGTTCTCTACCGTCTAAAAGCTGCTTTACCCACTTCAGGAATGGCCGTTGCCCTTGTGGTTCTATAGGCTCTTCTTCCTCTTCTTTATCTTGAATCCTCCCAAGCACCGTTGGGGGAGTTCGATCTGCTGTTGGTGGTTGTACTTGATGGATATCCTGGTCCTAGTTGTCTGGGAAGGAAGCATCCTCCTCCAATTGATGCGGCCGTTTTGAGAAGACCACATCGGGACTTACTTTTACCTTCTTGGTAACAAGATTATAGAGACGGTAACCCTTCGCCTCTTCACTGTAGCCCAAGAAAATACACTTTCGACTCTTCGGTTTCCATTTGGTCCGGTTAGCATCAGGGACATGCACAAAACAATCACATCCAAAAACTCTGAAATGTGCAGCTGAAGGTTTCTTACTAGAAAAAGCTTGCAGTGGAGTCATCCCGTTCAGAGCCCTCGTGTAGCTATGATTTAGAATGTGAACTGTCGTGTTACATGCTTCAGCCCAGAAAGTCTTTGGCAAATCTTTCCCTTTCATCATACTCCTACCCATTTTGCAGATGACGCGCATCTTGCGCTTTGCTACTCCATTTTGTTGTGATCTATGTGGCGGGGGTTTCTGCCTCTTGATCCCATGACTTTTGCAGTAACTTTTGAATTCACTTGATGTGAACTCACCACCTCTGTATGATCTCAACTTCTTCACCTTCCTCCCCGTTTCTTTCTCGACCATTACATGTCATTCTTTGAACTTACTAAAAGCCTCATCTTTAGTCTTCAAGAAGTATATCCATATCCTTCTACTGTAGTTGTGGATCAGCATCATGAAGTAGTAGGAACCACTCAAAGCTTTCGTCTCCATCTTTTCGCAAAGGTTCGTGTGAACGAGGAGCCTTTGCCCTATTGGCCTCTTTAGGAAAGGGCTGCCGATGCTGCTTGCCCATCATGCAAGCTTCATATACATCGGGCAGATCTGTATATTCTGGTAGGTCTGCAATCATTCCACTTTTATGCATCTCCTTTAAAGAACTAAGTTTTAGATGACCAAACCTCTCATGCCACAGCTTAGTGTTGTTCACATCGCTCGAGCACTAAAAGCTGAGAGTTCGTAGATGTTGTTGCGCCATGTACCTTTACCAATGACCTGAAGATCCAAAATCTGTGTGCCATTCTTATCGAAGTGAACTTTGAGGTCCCGATTCGTGATCACAGAAACAGATAACAAGTTCCTCTTGATATCTGACACATAAAGAACATCGGACAACTATTTTACAACTCCATCTGACTTGAGAGCAATCAAACCTTTTTCTTTTACTGGACATTTTGCATCATTGCCGACTGCTACCAGGATGTCATTCCCTACAGGATGTAGAGAGGTATACCACTCCTTCCGACTGGTCATGTGGCGCGATGCACCACTGTCAATACATCCGCAGGTACATGAATTGCCTCCATGCAAATCTCCTCAATTGCTACGAACAGTTCTATTGGTACTGCTTGCGCGCTGTTGCTGGACTCTTTCTTTACTCCGTTCTTCTCATCTGCAATCTTCTTCCGGCACTCATTCTGCTTGTGCCCTGCCTTGTTGCAATAGAAGCACTTGATCTTATTCTTTCTCTTTTTATCATCAGAAGAAGATGGATTACCAGAGTCCTTACCCTTACCTTTCTTTGATCGAGCCGAGAAGGCCGAATCTTCTCCAGTCCTTGTCTTTTGACGCATCTCCTCCTCCAGAAGCATTGCACTGAAATCCTCAAAGTTGAGGGGCAGATCTCTGTTCTGTGTATTCAGCGTCGTAACAAGACCGTCGTACTTTGGTAGGAGAATCCATATGCACCTTTGTGCTAGATTCTTGCTGGTGATGGTGATGCCAATCGCAGTCATCTGATCGCGCAGATTCTTCACCCTGGTGATGAACTTCTCTGTCGTTTTAGACTCAGACAGTTTCTCGTTCGTGAGTTGAGTCTCCAGATTTTGAATCCATGTCTTATTCGTGGTCTCGTACTAATTTTTCAAGACCGTCCATGCCTCCTCCGCTGTGGTGACATGTTGAATTAACGCCATGACAGAATCACTTACACTGCAGACGACAGAACACATGCATCTGCATTTCTTCTTGTCCACGCGAGAATCTCATTCGCAGCTGATACTATCTGTTGTCCTGCATTGGCTGGATTCGGTCTCGCAACTGACTTCACGTTCACCCCAGTAGCAGTATCCCAAAGCTCGTATGCGCTTAGGATGGTCTTCATCTTGAACTTATAGAATGGATAGTTAATGCCGTCCAACTTTTTGCTTTCGCCGAATGGTGGGATTCGCAGTCTTGCGGGCTGGGCCATCTCTCACAATATGCTCGCAAACAGAAACACACTGCCAAATCTTCTTGCTAGAGCCTAAGCTCTGATACCATGTAAGAAAACAATACAATGTTTGTGCTCAACAGATAACAGGATCTCGTATGCAAGAGAGAAAAGCTGATAGTATGGAGAATCAAAAATTTGATTACTATAAAACTGATACAATAGATGGCATTGCCTCCTAGCCATGCGCTCTTCTATGAGAAGCTTTGATGGCATGCTGGAAACAGTAGAGAACGGAGGCTGGATGCTAAGGAATCAGGGTTGTTGTAGCCAGTGATGATTATGGGCTTCACGGGCTTGCTCTTATATAGCCACCACTCGTAGTCGGTTAGACCCAACAATTGGGAGACCGACCCAGTCCGCCCAAAACGGCCGACTAGAGGTCGGTCCCGAAATAGGCCACCAACCACACGTTAGAACCGTGGCACAGAATAGAGTAACTGACCTATGGATCACCGTTTGGCCCAGAGCCATTCAGGATCATCTGGGGCTCCAAACGGGCCCCGCAACCCGAGAGTGGACTACCTCGAGCAATGCTCCGTCTACCCTCAGTGCAGTCAATCATGGGATGCCTTCCTGCACTTGCATGTAGCCTAGTTGGCAGTGTGCCAACTCTATCTGAAGCCGTCCAGCCATCAGGCCACACATGGCCCCATCTGGTGTCCAAACCAGGACCTACTGGATAACCGAGCTAGTCAAATGCCTTCTCCTCATATGGGGGGCTTACAAGTAGAGTTAGCTGGTTCCCGCGTAGTTACACGAGAGTGGAGCATTGATATCTAACAATACATACATACATACATACATACATACATACATACATACATATATACATACATTCATATATATATATATATATATATATTTGTATGTATGTATGTATGTGTATATGTATATGCATATGCATATGTATATGTGTGTGTGTGTGTGTGTGTGTGTGTGTATATTTGTATTTATGTATGTATGTATGTATGTATGTGTATATGTATATGTATATGTATATGTATACATGCATACATACATATACATATACACATATATTGGCAAGCTGTGAAGCATGTATCTCGTTATTTTCAAGGTACATGGTCATATGGATTGTTACTTCCGAAGGGGGGTGACATGCTTAGAGTGATTTTGATTGGGTTGGTTACTTTGATCCTCAACAATCCACTAGTGGCAATTGGTTCTTTCTTGGACATTCGTGTGTTTCATTGTTGACTAAGAAACAGTTTATGATGGCTACATCGTCATGTGAAGGAGACGGTTACCTCATCATGTAAAGTAGAGTATAAGGTAGCTTTCATGATAATATGCAATGTGTTTGACTGGGGAGATTGCTTCCAAATCTTCATGGAAAACACAAGACATCGACTCCAATCCTCACTAATAGTCTAAGTGCATGGATGAGTTAGGGTCTTGTCATGTTGACTAAACTCTTGTACTTTGGTTCGCTCATTTTAAATACATCACATTGTTGCTACTTCTATTGCTTCCAAGCTCCCATTTTGCTAGAAGGAAGGGACAATGAGATGGAGTATGGAGAGATCCCCAACATCACCCCACCTATGCTCCAACTATAGCATTTCCCCATCCCACCATCTCCTTATGTAATGGTCACCTCCTATAATGGCCATTGGTTGAAGGCATACCATAGCCTACACCAAAGATGGGCTATGTGACAATGCTCCAACAAACACCAACAAGAGTGCACATGGAGAATTAGGCTTACGAGCTCTATGAAATAGAGTTATATTTGGAGGATAAACCAAAGGACACCCAAGAGTGCATTTAAGAGGTGAAAAAGGCTCATCCCCAACTAAGCAAATAAGTGGAAATTTTGGCTTTAAAAAATGTACAGAAACCCAACAAGGTGTGTGGAAGGAAAATGAAGGCTTAATCTCTATAATCAAGGCATCAAGGGTAGAAGAACATCTTCTCAAGCTAAATGTATGAATGGAGAGATGGATGCCAAGGCTAAAGAACAAAACTCCTATACAAGGACATTGACAAGCTAAATAATCTAGATACTTCATTGAATGCAAAAGGTCCACCCATCTGTACCACCTTCTACTCTGGAAACCAAATGGCCTGTGAAATGAAGCTAAGGAAGAACATTGCTCAAAGATCAATAGACAATCCAAGGCACACAACCAGAGGACAAAAGATGAGTCATAGGCAGCCAAGAGGTTGCAAAAGGCTCATGAGAGAATACTAACATCATACTCGACAATGATAAGTTTGGAAGATACGAACTCCCAATAAATAGCATGGGCAATACCGTGAATCAAGTAGTGCATCAAGAGTTTCATCATTGATCATCTACAATATGATTGTATTTGTCACTAGCAAGGTCCCATAAATAAACTAATGACCCTCATGCTCCATTTATCATGACAATAGAGGAACCCCTTCGATTTGGCGTTCATGGTGGGTGTGTCAAGACAACACAACAAAGGTGGCAAGTCATATTTTTTGAGATATCCCAATAAGGATTCCCATAGCATATGTCCACCTATCCCAATAAAATGCGATCCGCGAATTGAACCAAATTTTCCTATCTTGCAATTTTTCCCCTCTGCTAGCCCAAGGGGACAAAGATTCCTCTTTGACAAAATACTTCAAGATCACCTCTCTAACCTCCGACAAAACCCTTGACTTTTGCAAAGTCAATATTGCAAAATTTGACAGATCTAGATCGTTTTCTTCTAGACTAGGATGATTTCCACTTAGGAAACCTATACACATGTATCCATAGTATGTAAACCACTAGAAAGCATGATGTTCTAAACCCTAAACACTTATATCAAGGCTACACGTGTTCCTTGCCTGGGACAATGTTACCTCAAGCTATTGCACAAAGACTTCTTAGCAAATGCATTTTAATATCCTGTTTATGCATGTTGATTCATACATAATACTACACAAATCCTCATCGCAAAAATGTCATTTATTATGCTTTATGTAAATTATTTCCTTGAAACAGGATCAAATGATAACGTTATCGATCAAGCCAAGCATTCGTAGATATGATTAAAAATAGTAATTTGATTAAAAATGCATTCGTAGATATGTATTCCACATGTGGTGCATGAGCTTCCGTCTTTCTTCACGTCCCTCTCTACTTCTAAATCCCTTCACTTCTCCACCAACCAATAGAGCTCATCATCATGCATCAGCCAGGGGTAGAATGGGGAAGCAGTAGACTGTTGCAACATGAGGGTCTCTCCTGAGATGCAGTCAGCTTCATGTGCATCTTGAATGCCTGCAGTAGCTTAGGAGCACTTGATAACGGTGAAGAAAATAATGCTAAGATTGTAAGACGGGTGGTTGGGAATAAATATTGTGCTTGAAACTAATTTGGTAGATATGTACTAACGTGCTGCACTTGAATGTCTGATGAGCACCTGTCCGGAATCCAGTCTCTTGGTCTGCATTATTGTAAGATATGCCCTACAAGGGCAAGACAAGGAAGCAACAGTGAACCACAAGTGTTTGACAAGGTTCTTGTGTGGGTTGTAATGTTTTCATAGCCGGATGGGTTGTACTGATGGTATCTAGAGCATGTTAATACTTCCATACTTGGGGTACTTACGAAGGGAATGTAAATGCCTGAGGCAGTAGATAGCACACAATAGTGGGGCAGCATGTAGGGAGTGTGAATGACAGGCCAGCATTGCCTGGCAGCATGAGCAACAGGGGCTGTAACAAGAAGCAGCACCAGGAGCCATGTGTGGACTTTAATAGGCCACACATAGCATCAACTGAATGCTGCCTTCTCTGGCTGTGAACTTTTAGCCTAGCTCTGAACATGAGGTTCAGCAGGCAGTAGGAAGGCATGAACGAACAGATCTGTTGCTGCTATTGGAGGAAGGGGACTAGTAAACATCTAGCTGAAGGCTGAATTCGGCACAGCTTTGGGCACTGAAAGGGTGAATGATTTGGGATCCCTATTTACAGGACAGGGCTGCTGCCCCAACGAAGAGCCCAACCAAGCCAGTCTCAGTCCCTTGCTGACCTACCAAGCTGGTCTTCCAGTCAGATGCAAAACCTAACTTCATCCTTTTGGCATGTGTCACGTTGTTGAAAAACCCTTTTCATAGCTCATTGCAAAATTTCATAGTATTCTATCAATTTACACACGTAAGGTGCTATCCTTCTGTCTCCACACTTTGATCTCACAAATGTAAAGGGTCAGCCAAAATGTTTCTTTTATCACATTCGGCATACATCCTACCGATACATTCTTGCTCAAGCAAACTTTCTTCAAGATGCAAAGACACTTTACTATATTAGCAAAGAGGCTCTCAAATTACATCAATTATAAACAGTTTAGTGCTTCCTCACCCTCTCCATCTTTCCATAGCCAACAACTATTGCATTCCAGAGACAACATTGGAATCGAATCAAGCATCTATTGTGTCTCTACGAGTGCACTACATTTGGCGTACATATCCACCAACATAATGCCAAGAACACTACCTTAATGACAACATCCACTGTTTTGCCACCAATTCAAGACAATTGATTATATGAACTGCCAAACAATTTAAGTAAAATAGCATGTTTGTGACAGCCTGTTTCTGTAGTCACAGTGGAACTCCTGAAATTGCCTTTAAGAGAACTCTTGAAGCTGTACCGTAAGATAGGTTCCAAAGTTGGGTTACAGAAGAGGCCTTCTTGCCCTATGATTGGTTTTGTGATCAACACTGCTAAGCCATGAACTACTGACTTGACTATCTGCGACGAAAACGTCCCAACAGCTTTGAGAGTCCTTTTGGCTTCTTCTTCTTCTTTTGTTCAGAAATAGTGTTTGCACCTTTCAAGAGTGGCGATCCATCATTCTTCACTTTTCTCCTTGGATGCCAAACAAAAATTCTCTAGCAGCTCCAATACAGTCTGTTGCAGCACATATAGATCAAGCATGACCACCCCTTCAAGTAGCCTTTGATCCTCTGTGGCGCCTCTAAAAACCACACCTAAAGGAAATTTCACTTGGAAATCTGGATCACCAACTCTTGTATAGTTCCTCGGACTGAAGTCCACATCTTGAGTGAACCTGTCTTTCCCTTTTCTGCGCTCCATGAATCTTAATTGCACGTCTTATTTCACTCCTTTGTTCTCATCCTTAAGGAGTGCCACCTTGACACCATAAGCAATCTCTGCTCCACCTTGTATGGTCCAGTTAATCAATTCTCCTTGTAGTACATTAGCTGACTCATTTGCATAAGCTATCTCACCAATAGAGGGCAGAATTCTATGCATGGATTTTCGAGGCTGCACAGAAAAATCAGGTTCCTTGTGTAGACCACCAGGTAAAATGATCCTTGAAGATCCCATCAACTGAATCATTGTGCTGACAGGTTCCTGAATCAGAAGAGCGGCTTGCTCCACTAGTAATGTGGTGAACCATGATGCAATGGCTTCATGTAAAAAGGAGGGATCTCCATATACTGCTCCACTTTCAGAATCTGTGAATTGGAAGGCAATGCGCCCGCTGCTTTCTTGCTTTTGATACCAGTGCTCAAATGCTATGAATGAAACACTTGGATGAATAACTTAAGGTCCTGAATCTTTTTCAGATTTGACAGCATTCTCATAAGACATGATTGCATGCTTTAGACCTTTGTTGAGTTAATCATATGAAACTTTTCTTCTGTGCGCTTCGGTCTGTCCACCCCAAACCTGGGCCTTCAAGCCACGGAAGGCCAATTGTTGGTTGTAAGAGCTGCAAGAAAACAAAACTTTCAGTACATGGCAAATTCATGTTATCGAGTAGGATTGAGTCGTATCTCGACATGTCTTACATGTTAGGTTTGTCAAGATCTTTCAAGTACTGATCGAGGATATCCTCTTCAAAGTCCTCATGGTAGGTTGATCTGGTTTGGATTTCATTTGCACCATTGCAGCGCTTCAGTTTCATGAGTTCGGCAGGTTAGGTGCTCATGACCTTGCAACACAGGCAAAGAGTCAAGGCACAAGCCATCGAAAAACTAAAACATCCAAAAGGCAAGCGCTACCAAAGCAACGTAAACCAAAGACCAAAGAATTGTTTCCTCAACGCATCCATAAACTGTCATGTAGACTGGGAAAACTGTGGACATTTAGGAAACCGATAATCGACGGAACTTGCAATCCTGAAGCAACCTTGAGTCCCGAGGATGCGGAGACCGGACTCTTTATTGATCAGCACAAGGTGGAGAGTGGAATCTTTTTCAATATGGTAATCACCAAGGGTCGAGCAATCATCAAGCTGCTTCCCCGCAAAGATGAGGCCCTGCTGGTTAGGCGGGGTGCCTTCCATATCCTGGATCTTGGCCTTAATCATGTCGATGGTTTCCGAGCTCTCCATATTCAAAGTTATGACCGTGCCTGTCAGCTTCATGACGAAGATCTGCATGACGATAGACTCCTATGATCTTGAGTAGTAATGTCATTGTGAAGTTCTTTAAAAGCTTTTAATAGATTGTACATTATAAAGAGGTTTTTAAATTTCATAAGAAACTTTTTCATATTTCACATACATACATAAAATGCCTTGGTCCCTACAAGAGAGAAATCCATTGGTGGGGCAAATAGTTTGCCAATTGTTGACATAGACATCATAAGCGATGCAATCCCGCACAGGTTCGCTTTTGAGGGAAAAGTCTTAGTGAAGTATGGGACTTTCAAGGCGAAGAATGCGACGTACGCAACAAGGCTATTGGCTGACCTCACTAACATGAACAATTGCCAAACCATCACACTGGTGGTTCCTCATAGCTTCGTTGACCAATACAAGCATATCTTGGTGCCTGATTCCTTCTATAGGATTGAAGGTGCATCCCCCCACAAGCGAGGTCAAGGCGAAGGTGGAAGTTGCCAATTTTCACTCCATGTAGATGCAACCACAAGCATTTTGAAGGTAGAGCTGTTTGATGGTACTCTTCGTTTGGTGTCTGAAACTTCTATATCTTTCTTTGTCCCATTTGGAATAGAGTCGTTCACAACAAAGAAAGGCACCATCTCCATAGTTGTCGGCACTATAAGCTTTGTTCATCAAAGTTGACCGAAACGGTGGTTCAGATCAAATAGTCATAGCAAATGGGCCACGAAATGAAGATCGAGCAATTGTAAGGACCTTGAAACACATCTCATGATCTTTTTGTGATAAAAAACAATTGTTAGTTCATCGCTCACACTTATCTCTCCGCAACTATCATTTGTCACGGAACGGAAGAATGTTCTTACCTGGTTGCTGCAAGAGTACAATGATGAAGGCATTGTCATGTACACGATGAAGAATTGCTCCTAAATGACTACAAAGAACATGCTTGATTTCTACGATTTCACCATTCTATAGCTGAGTTGCTAGAGGGCAAGCACCGCGAATGATGAGTTGCAAGATGCATTCATGACCCAAGTCTCCAAGCTTGGCTATGGGCAAAAGGTACACATATGAACATTATTGAATTGTTTGTTCAATCTCTTTTTTTGACATATTGGTTTCATCATTGCAGGTTTTTGGCATCTTGCGCTTCACAAACCTGAACGCTCAGCTCATCCACAGTACATGTGCAGTGTTTGTAGAGGAGCACGGGTTAGTCGTGATCCTTTCAAGCCATTTTGTTAATATGTTGCAAGGCTTCATACCATGCATCGAAAGTCCCCCTTCTAAAAGGGCGTATATTCCTGGGCGATGGCACCGATGTAGTTGTTCAAATCTGCAGAGCTCAAGTGGACTCCTTGCTAGGCTTTGAATCGCCTTTCGTGGATTTGTATGCTGCAGATGGTCTCCATGTGAGGTCATTGCTTTCAAGTGTTAGGCCTGCAGCAAGAAAAGGCTGCAAGAATTCATGCACAAACACAGTATGGAGCAAGTGGTGACGTCTCCGACAACAATAACAAGCTCAACAATTGACCACATTTGGTGCAACTCTGTCTTCGATTAGAACGAAACAACAGGCACAAACTACATCTATTGGTCTGACCATTCCCTCCTCTACACTACAATTCCACTAACTATCACCTTGGTGAAATTGTTCAATGTAAAATTGTTTGATAGGCACTTGAGCAAAGAGAGGCTTCGGGTTGAGAATTCTTTGGAATGTTTTGGGACATTCTTAAGGAAATCCATGTGGAGCTATCTTTTGCACTAAAAGTTGAGTTTGCATGTTGTATTATGTACAAGTGTGAGGGGACGCTATTAAGAGGATACATAGGAGAAGAACAAAGAGGGCTAAGAGTGAAAGTAAGGGTTGTATTATTTTGAAAGTTTATTATAAGGATGCCAAAATAATATTAGGTGATGTACTTAATAGTTGCATTTTACAACCATTTCATAATTTTAGTATTTTGAAAATACACTTATGGCTAATTTTTCACTTTTGAATTGGCACGTTTTACTTAGAATAGCACACTTTGTTTGATAAGGAATTTTGGTAATGTTAAGGCTTTCTTGTTCTATTACCTAGGAGATTTTGTAAGTGTTTTTTGAAAAAAATTGAGTAGGCTTTTTTTGTTTGCATAGATAGACTAATAATATTTTTTTATAGATAGGAGGGTGCTTGGAGGGCTCGCTAATAAGCTAGAGTTTCAATTCCTCATCATCCCATGTTGTGTTTTGGGCGATCCAATTTTCGAGTTTCTTATCAATCTCATTGTTCTCTATTTAAATGATGTTGGAATTATTTTCCTTGCAATGGTAAAAAGTTGTTTTCACTTCTGAGATTCATACAAATTTTGAAGACGAATTCATTATGTGAATTGACGAGTTATGAATACTTCTCAATTCACGTAATGAATCAATCTTCAAAATTATTGTGAATCTTATATGCATACTTGAGGATTTGATTCTCTTAATAGCATTGTTTATGGATCGTAGGATCACAAACTCATATGAGCAATGCCTTCTTCATACTAAGCTTTTGTTTTTAAAAAGTGGAATAGGCCTAGGTCCACATGGACCTATGATTTTCATATTACTTCTCAAATTCTTAATTTAAAATGTTGTGTAAGGATCATAACATTTGTTGTGTGTATTTAGATTTGCCTTTTTGAATTTTCATGTGCATTAAAGAAAAAATTGAGTTGTGCATGAGATCATCGTACAAATTAGGGCTAAAATTGCCTTTTAATAGCCCATTGCATTAAAAATTTTGTTTTTCCTTTCAATCCAAAAGTGCTCTATACAAGGAGCCACAGTTGTGCACTCTTATTTTCAAGAAGTTACTTGTCTTTTAGGAGTCTAAAGTACCTTTTAATAGCTCAAGGCTAGCCACAATTTAAAAAAAACGTTTGCTTTGTCCTCCACAAAATTAAATTCATTAATTAGTGGTAGTTGCGGGCAATTGCGCGTGGAAGATAGGATGATTAACCGTTCTCTGGTCTTTGCAGCTCTCCGGTCTCGTCTTGCGCGAGTGCGCCCTCTCTCTCTCTCTCTCTCCCCAATCTTTAATGCCCATTAACAACTAACACAAAATGAAACACCAACCTACTTTTTAAGACGGTGAGCTTGACTAGGATCAGCGTTGATTAGCAAATTTGGGAAAAAGAAAACAGCCTTACGGCTAAAGCAACAAAAGCTCTGCCTTGAAGCAGAAAGGCTTGGAAAATTATGATGCTGTTGTGGTTCCGTCTTCGCCCTCAACCTCTCTCTGCATGCACCTCCTCCTTCCTCCCCCGCCCATCTCCGCCTCTCCCTTGCAATCAGATTTCCAGCTCGCCCTGACCCTCCTTCAAACTGTCCAGGGTAGCCCCCCCTTGCCTTATGGCAGAGGCGGCTCGGCTTACCCCCAGCTTTCTCTTCGCCCCTGCGAAACGCGTACCAGACACATTTGGAGGAAGCGCCTCACTCGAGCCCAATCATGCAACCAATAGATCCCAATGTTCAAGTTCTCCAATCGTGGCAAGCGCAGGCCTCACAAGGGTTAGAAGGGATTTCCTTTGGACGGGAGAATCCGCTCCTGCTTACCCAAGATCACCACTCGATAGGGCTTGATTCCTCCAGCTCCCACAAGCCCTACACCATGATTGACAATTCTGCCTACTTACCCCTGCATGCAGCAAGCTATGGTTTTCATCCTCTCCCCCACGCCAGCCCGCAGTTCTACTCACTGTCTGAGCACAGACAGCTCCCCCATGTCCCACCTCTCGGAGAAAGCCCACAAGGTGTCTTGCCCCCCCTCTCCTAAACCCATACAGGGGGAGGCCAACACTACAGGACGTCGCAGGAAGCACAACTCGAAGAAAAACGTATCGAAGGCACCAGCCCAAGGACCGCCGAAGCAGACAACAATGATGAAGGCAGAAGCCAAAGTAACGCTGGCCCAGGTACCGTATTCCAGTTGATATTCTTAACGACTGGACTGGACTATACCAAGAAAGGGCCCTCATTAGACTTTGCCATGGGCCCCATCCACCAACGGAGTTCCTCAGGAGCTGGATAAAGACGAGCTGGAAAGACAATCCTGTTGTGACCAGAGAGTACCTTGAAAGTAAAGAAACTGCTTTGAATGTCCTGGTGGGGGCAATGGATGATTGGTAGTTCACCCCTCTCCCTCTTCAAATGAGCCGAAGACTTTGATCTGACTGGTCCCAAACCAACACAAATTTTTGTCTGGGTTGAGCTCCCCAACCTCCCTCTGCATCTAGCCCCCCTCCTTCAGTTCACTGTAGAACCCCTGGGTAGGATTCTAGGCCAACGTCCGTTCTCCGAGATCAATCCTCGATGGCATCCACAAATCCTCATTGAGATAGACACCAGTATGAATATGCGCGAAGACATCCTAATTGAAGACTCCATGGGGAAAGCCATTAGGAAACAGCAAGTGGTCTATACAAATTTGCCAAATGCGTGCTTTAAATGTCTTAAGCAGGGTTGCTTCATCAAAGATTGCTCGAAGAATGCCAGTAAGGACACACCTCCAGCTCGATCCCCCCGGCAACTATCTCTCCGCCCCGAGATGGCTTCTAGGTGGTGGGTAGAAAAGGTAAAACTATCAAACCCCAAACTACCTCAAAAGTCCCCTTTGTTCGGAACAGGTATGCCAACCGATTCTCCCCGCTGCTAGTTGATTTAACTGAGCCATCCAAAGTGCTGTTTCAACCAATTTTAGAGGAAGGAGAGTCTAGTGATGAGATGGGAGAAGACGAGTTTATTGAAGGCACCCAATTCTTTCACGATGAGTAGCTAGCTCAAGAAGTAAACACCTATGACTTGAATCTCCCAGCAGACAAGGGAGAAGTGACTGTCACAAGCGGAAGAAGAAAATCTTCCTGGCATGGCAGAAAGTCCATCTCCCTTCAAATCCTCTCAAAACAAAGGTAAGAAAGCTGCTCTTGAGGCCAAGAGAAGACACTCGAAGGTAGGGGAAAGTCTCGAAGGCCAGCCAGGTACAGGTAAAGGTACTCAAGGGAAACCTGTAAGAAAATAATACGTCTTCTGTGCTCAATAGATAACAGGATGTCGTACGCAAGAGAGAAAACAAGATAGTATGGAGAATCAAAAATTTGATTACTGTAGAACTGATATAATAGATGGCGCTGCCTCCCAACCGCGCGCTCCTGTGAAAGAAGCTTCGATGGCATGCTGGAAACAGTTGAAGATGGAGGTTGGATGTTAAGGAATCACGGTTGTTCTAGCCAGTGATAAAATGGGCTTCACGGACTTGCTCTTATATAGCCATCAGTTGTAGTCGGTTAGGCTCAATCGGGTGACCGACCCAGTCACCCAAAACGGTCGACTGGGGGTCGGTCCCGAAATAGGCCACCGACCATACGATAGAATCGGTGCGCAAAAAAAAACAGAGCAACTAACTTACGGTTACCGTTCGGCCCAGAGCCATCCGAGATCATGTGAGGCTCCAAATGGGCCCCGCAACCCGAGAGTGTGCTGTCCCGGGAAATGCTCCGCCTACCCTCAATGCGGTCCGTCAAGGGATGCCTTCTCGCACTTGCATGTAGCCTAGTTGGCGGTGTGCCAACTCTATCTGAAGCCGTCCAGCCATCATATCACACATGGCCCCCATTTGGTGTCCAAACCAGGACCTACCGGATAACCGAGCTACTCAAATGCCTTCTTCTCATATAGGGGGCTTAAAAGTAGAGTTAGCTGGTTCCCGTGTGGTTACATGAGTGTGGAGCATTGATATCTAACACCCCTCCTCAATGTCCACCCGCAAGTAAACTTACCTTTTCGGCCCAATGCCAAGTTGATGAAGATGCCTCTTCAGCAAGCCTCTTCCAAGAGCCTTCGTGAAGATGTCTGCAGCATTCTCTGTAGTCGGACAATACACCAAGTCGACCTCTCCATCCATGATGAGCTCACGTACAAAGTGATATTGAATCTCAATGTGTTTTGTGCAAGCGTGGAGCATCGCAATCACCATGCAACTCTGATTGTCACATGATAATTGCGTAGGCTTGTTTTGCACTACACCCATGTCTCCCAAAATCCTCCTCATCCACATTGCCTCGCAAGAAGCAAAGCATGCAGATTTGTACTCGGCCTCAGTAGAAGAAAGAGCAACTGTGGGTTGCTTCTTGCTGACCCATGACACAACTCCAGATCCAAGTGAGAAACAGTACCCCGTCACTGATCTCCTGCTGTTCACGTCTCCTGTCAAATCCGAGTCACAGAATTCGGTCAAGATGTTGCCCTTGGTATAGGTGATGTCATAATCAAGTGTGCCTTTGATGTATTTCAGCACCCGCATCCCTGCCCTCCAATGGTTCTCCCGGGGCTTATTGGAAAACTTGCTTAGTACACCAGTCGCAAAACTGATGTCCGGCCGTGTGTTGCACAGGTAAATCAAGCTGCCCACAAGCCTTCTGTACTTCGCTTCGTCCACCAGTGGTGATGGATCCGCGTTTGAGAGCTTCGCGTCAATCTCCATAGAGGTACCAACTGTCTTGCATTCAGCCATGCCAAATGCCTTCAGTATCTCTCCAGCATACTTTAGCTGTGAAATGAAGATCTGTTTCGGCTCCTGCCAAACTTCAATCCCCAAACAGAAATGCATCAGTCCTGTCATTTCAAACTCTCTTCCTAGCAAATGCTTCATCTGTGAGATCTTCTCTTCATGATTCCCTGTTATGACAAGGTTGTTCACATAAAGGACCACGATCATACACATGCCTCCTTCTCTGAAGATATACAAATTTGCATTAGATGGGCTTCTCCTGAACCGGTTTTGCAGAAAGTAGGCATCAATTTGTTGGTACCACGCTCATGGAGCCTGTTTCAACCCGTAAAGTGCCTTCTTCAGTTTGCAGACTTTACCTTCTGAACCGGGGATCTCAAAACCTGGTGGTTGTTCCATGTATACCTCCTCCTTGAGATCTCCATTCAGAAAGGCGGATTTCATATCCATCTGAAACACAGGCCAACTTCGCTGGGCAGCTAAAGCCAAAACACTGCGAATTGTGGTTAGTCGAGCTGTGGGAGCAAAAGTATCTTGATAATCAAAACCATTTATGTGTGCAAATCCTTTTGCCACGAGCCGAGCCTTGTACTTATCCAACGTGCTGTCAGACTTGTACTTGGTCTTGTACACCCACTTGGTTCCAATTACCTTGCGTTTTGGTGGTCGATCCACAAGGTCCCAAGTGTTGTTCTTCATTATGGAGCCATACTCCGATTGCATAGCCTCCATCCACCTATCATCGCCCTGTGCCTCTTCAAGACACTTGGGTTCATCAGCACGGATCACTTCTGTCATCAAAGCATAGTTGACCAAGTGTTCCTACGCTCTTCTTTGCTCCTCTAATCTCTCGGACTAGCAGTGTTCGGATGGTTCCTCCTCAATGGCTGGAGGTTCTCTACTGTCCAAAAGCTGCTTTACCTACTTCAGGAATGGCCGTTGCCGTCGTGGTTCTACAGGCTCTTCTTCATCTTCTTTGTCTTGAATCCTCCCAAGCACCGTTGGGGGAGTTCGGTCTGCTATTGATGGCAGTACTGGATGGATATCCTGGTCCTGGTTGTCTGGGAAGGAAACATCCTCCTCCAATTGATGCGGTTGTTCTGAGAAGACCACATCGCGACTTACAATTACCTTCCTGGTAACAGAGCTATAGAGACGGTAACCCTTCGCCTCTTCACTGTAGCCCAAGAAAATACACTTCCGGCTCTTCGCTTCCCATTTGATCCTGGTAGCATCAGGGACATGCACAAAACAGTCACATCCAAAAATTCTAAAATGTACAGCTGAAGGTTTCTTACCAGAAAAGGCTTGCAGTGGAGTCATCCCGTTCACAGCCTTCGTATAGCTACAATTCAGGATATAAACTGCAGTGTTACATGCTTCAGCTCAGAAAGTCTTTGGCAAATCTTTCTCTTTCATCATACTGCGGTTCATTTCGCAGATGACGCGCATCTTGCGTTCTGCTACTCCATTTTGCTGTGATGTATGTGGCGGGGGTTTCTACCTCTTGATTCCGTGACTTTTGCAGTAACTTTTGAATTCAGTTGATGTGAACTCTCCACCTCTGTCTGATCTCAACTTCTTCACCTTTCTCCCCATTTCTTTCTCGACCATTACATGCCATTCCTTGAACATACTAAAACTCCTCTAGAAGCATCACGCTGAAATTCTCAAAGTTGAGGGGTGGATTTCTGTTCTGCGCATTCAGCGTCGTAACAAGATCGTCGTACTTTGGTGGGAGAATCCGTATGCACCTTCATGCTAGATTCTTGCTGGTGATGGTGATTCCAATCGCAGTCATCTGATCGCGCAGATTCTTCACCCTGGTGATGAGCTTCTCTGTCGCTTCAGACTCAGATAACTTCTCGTTCGCGAGTTGTCTCCAGATTCTGAATCTGCATCTAATTCATGGTCTCATATTGATTTTTCAAGACCGTCCATGCCTTCTTCGCTGTGGTGACATGTTGAATTAACGCCATGACGGAATCACTAACACTGCAGACAATAGAACATAGCGCATCTGCATTTCTTCTTGTCCACGCGAGAATCTCATCCGCAGTTGGTACTATCTGTTATCCTGCATTGGCTGGATCCGATCTCGCAACCGGCCTCACGTCCACCCCAGTAGCAGTGTCCCAAAGCTCGTATGCGCTTAGGATGGTCTTCATCTTGAGCTGTCAGAGTGGATAGTTAGAGTCGTCCGACTTTTTGCTTTCGCCGAACGGTGGGATTCGCAGTCTTGCGAGCTGGGCCATCTCTCATAATCTGCTCACAAACAAAAACACACTACCAAATCTTCTTGCTAGAGTCCAGGCTCTGATACCATGTAAGAAAATAATACAATGTCTGTGCTCAACAGATAACAGGATTTCATACGCAAGAGAGAAAACAAGATAGTATGGAGAATCAAAAATTTGATTACTGTAGAACTGATACAATAGATGGCGCTGCCTCCCAACAGTGTGCTCCTGTGAAAGAAGCTTCGATGGCATGCTAGAAACAGTAGAAGACGGAGGTTGGATGCTAAGGAATTAGGGTTGCTATAGCCAGTGACAAAATGGGCTTCACGGGCTTGCTCTTATATAGCCACCAGTTGTAGTTGGTTAGGCTCAATTGGGTGACCGACCCAGTCCGCCCAAAACGGTCGACTAGGGGTCGGTCCCGAAATAGGCCACCGACTATACGATAGAACTGGTGCGTAAAACAGAGTAACTAACGTACGGTTTTCGTTCGGCCCTGAGCCATCCGGGATCATTTGAGGCTCCAAACGGGTCCCACAACCCGAGAGTGGCTACCCCGAGAAATGCTTCGTCTACCCTTTGTGCGGTCAGTCAAGGGATGCCTTCCCGCACTTGCATGTAGCCTAGTTGGTAGTGTGATCTAAAGCTATCCAGCCATCAGGCCACACATGGCCCCCATCTAGTGTCCAAACTAGGACCTACCGGAAAACCGAGCTACTCAAACGCCTTCTCCTCATATGGGGGGCTTACAAATAGAGTTAGCTGGTTCCCACGTAGTTACACAAGAGTGGAGCATTGATATCTAACAAAACCCTCCAAAAATAGTAAAAAATGATTAAGCAGCTAAAAGTTTTGACTTTAACACAAGGGGCTTATCTGACCTGGAAAGACCTAAAGTTATAAGAAAATGGATTTCAGACAATAGCCTAACTGTGGATTTTATTTGCTTGCAGGAGATTAAGACTATTGACAGGGTCTTGGAGTTCAATCTCAAAGCCATTGCCAATGACTTTATCTGGATCACCACTAACCATACCCGGAGAAGTGGGGGCGCATCCCTTGGAATCCACCCCAAGTGGAGCTTCTGTATCAAGAACACCATTTACGAAGCCTCACACAGATGGGTGGCAGTCGAATTAAAGCAGATGAATCCTTTGTTGTTGTGTCTTTGTACGCTGGAGGTGCAACTAACACTCAGCCAGACCTGTGGAATTCCCTCTCCCATTTTGACAACCCTGTCATCTTGACTGGGGACTTCAACGTGGTTGAGTCCCTTGAGGATCGATTCCTTAATCAAGGGGTAGTAATCAAAGGAAGAGAGAAAAAGAATTGGCTTTCCTGTAAAGGAAATAATATCTAGTTGACACTTGCCTTGCTTAGGATTTCACTTAGGAGAACTCGTGCAAAGCAGTGGCCCACAGAAAAGCTCAGCTTGATGGAGCTTACGTTAGCTCTGGTGGCTTTCTCTAACCACACTACTAACGTGTTCAAGGACATAAGTATTTCTGATCACAAGCCCCTTCTCTTAACTTTGTCCAATTCTTTCAAGCAAGTAAAAGCTGGATCATTAGGAAAAAAGGGAGCTCATTTTGGGGCCTTTTACGGTTTGGAAAAATAAGCTCTCAACCAATCAATAGAAGGCCAACGTAACGTTGAAAATTCACGAAAATAAGAGAAAATAGAAAAAAGAAACAATACTTTATGTAAGTACAAGCGTGCTACATTAATGAGGAGATTGGTTTTTTATTCATAGAAGATCTTTGGACAAGAAGATAGAATCTAAACTGACATTTTATCTGACAAGATCCTTCCCGCTTCCACCTTCCTTTGAATTTTCAAATATTGTGCCGCCTTTCGTGCGAAAGGTCTACCATTCTACACCATTGCCTCATTGTGCAACTGCCTTCCTTTTCCAAAACTGCTCCCTTGATCCTGTTTGGCGTAGAGTAAGATGTTTCTCGTCAACTGCCTGTTTGCCCACTTTCTCTTTCTTGAAACTTCAAATTGTTATCTTAGTTACATTACTTTGCTATTCTTACAGATTCAGAAAATCTCCATGGTGAACCAAAACCACGGCCGTTCTTGTGCAAGACGCTCTGTGGATGATAATGCTACGAAGGCAGAATTATACCAAACATCCTTACCCCGTCGACCTGCTTCTTCTATTTCGTCGGTAGAGAATTCAAGTACAGTCAAAACAGAAGGAACTTGGGAAAGGTTTAGTGTTTCGAAAGGAGCATGGGTGCTCATGCAACCTAGCAAAAGAAAAAGACCCCAGACAAAAAACATTTTCTTGGCATCGTGGAAGGGAAGAGTACGAGATTTTAAAATCACCAAAGGGAAGATATCCGTGAAAGAAGTTTTGATTCAGCACGTGTACATGCATAAAGAACTTGTCTTGCGAGACTATCCAAAAAATCTTCCACAACACAGGCCTAATTGTATATTTTTCTATTGTGGTTTTTTCCTTCATGAGGTGTATGGATTTTTAAGATGAAGCTTTCTCTCTTAACTTATTGACATTCTTGTGTTGTTTTATTTCAGATTTATATCCTTCATCGTATGAGACATGGCAAAACATCGATTGTATTCTGGGATTTATAGATGTTCTGCATGGATCGATAGGAGAACAACAATACCAAGGTCGATGTGCAACAGAGCTAGCTCAATCGGGTATATTTTTTACTGATCATTTTTATCAGTTGCTGTGGACAAAGCTAACACACATGGTGTATTAATAAAACAAGACCTTCCGGCGTGGAATTCGGTGGATTGGCCTCACCCACATTCTAGTGTTACAGAGGCATATAGGGCGAAGCTTTTTACAGAAGTACAGAAAGCTCTGAGGCCCAATATTGCCACTAGGATAGTAAAAATTTCTTTGTGCATGCCTCTCACAGTTTTTGTAGACTTGTTTAATACCTTTCCAGTAAAGGTTTCAAAAACAATGCTCACAGTTAAAGCAACAAATTCGGCATGCATGCCACAATTTTTGGATAAAGGTTGGGATAAGAAGACATGTAGTTCAGTGTTTTGTGAGGTGGTCCAACCTTCTATGCAACTGAAGTACATGGTTGCATCACAAAATTTTATTTTCTCTTTTTATTACAAGCGCAGTCGAATGCTAGGTTCAAAGCTTGTCCCAATGGACCAAGATGAAGAGTCATTTGGTGCACAAAATAAACTTATTGATATTGATGTTCTTGAGAATGGTGATGTGGTAGCCAGTATCTCGTTAAGAGAATGTTGCTCCCTAGCTCAATTACGCAGTGACATTCTGTTTGAGACTGAAGGTTCTATCTCAAACGACTTTTTATTTATCTACAAGAACAGAAAGGTACACCATCTGATTTATCCTAGTCTCTATAAGCATTGCTATTAGTTTAATTTACCACTCTAATTCATATTGCCTTTACAGAATTGTTTAGCTGAATCTGTAGAACATATTTCTAACATCCATTTTCTATTTATGTACAGTTTCATCCAGAGGCTGCTCTACATTTTCTGGAGGATCTTCTCTCTGCTGCTCCATCCTGTCCGTGCTCCATCCTGTCTCCTCCACTGCCCCAGAAGCCTCTCTTTGCTGCTTCTCCACCTTCTCCTCAACATCAACAGCAGGTCTTTGCTCCTGTGTCTGCTCCTCCTCAGCACTCTGTGATTGCTCCTGTGGCTTCTGGTCCTCAACATCAAGTGCTTCATATGTGGGATCAAGGTGTATGACACCTTCTTGTACTTTAGAGCTTTCACCCAGCTCCACAGTAGCTGCTACAATAGGTTTGGGGGAGGCATAGCTCAAAAACCTCAAAATTGTATGAGCTCTAAAATTATGTACATAGTTGGGGCTGAAGCTATCCTCTTTCATCTGCAATGGCAGAGGATAATTTAGAACACTTTGTATCATTATGAATTATATTCAAGCTAAATGAAAAGTATTTTTCCTTACCAGATCTGGCTGTTCCTTTTCAAAGTAGCTTGAAAGTATATATTTTGCATTGATCAGCACCCTCCATCCACAACTACTTGAATCATTTTGTTGTGGTGTCTGTACAGTTAGAAAAAAATGTTAGAAACTGTGAGCATCAGCACAAAACAAAATTATTCAATAAGTTCAAAGACATAGCATTTAATAGACTTTTTACCTCTAGACTTAATGGCTCTATTGAATCCAACAGAGAGACATTTGGAGGACAATGATCCAATGCATCTAATAGCCTTCTAATACAACTGCAATATGTATAATTTAGTTAGTATGGTATCAAAATAATGAAGTTTTGAGTTCAGAAAGCACACACAGTACTTACAATTTCAGCTCTCTGTGTGTGTTTTTTAGAGAGTTGAATAGAAAGCACTGCTTCTGCTGGATGTCAATAGACACAAAACTCCAGTGGTCACTGCATAAGGAAAAAAGCATAAGCAAATGAAAGGCTACAAGAGTTCCCAATATTAAAGAAGAATCTTAAAAGAAGTAGTCACCCACATACCTGCTATGATATGGAAGTAGCAAAATGTCAATTACTTCAAAATTGCAGTGTTTGAACCAGCTGGAAATACTCATGGGAGTCTCTTTTGCATCTCTTAATTTAGAAGAAATGGCTGGATCAACAATATGGACTATATGTTGTACAGAGGGATTAAGCCAGCTTCTCATCATGCTGCATAGGATCAGAACATAATTAGGGTAGGTTATAAAAGAGTTACAAGGAGGATTGATTTGCAAAAAATGTAAAATTTAAAGACACTTACTAGAGCATTACAAGAATGATAGTATCTGAGCAATACTCATTCTTGTTAGCCAATGCTGCTAAGCATTGTTTTGTCAAATCAAAATCATTGACTGAAACTTCATCCTCAATATGTACAACTACATCAGGGCCCAGCTCCTTCAACCTTCTATGTATGTGTAGCTCCTTCTTTCCAGTTTCCACATCTATCACAGATTTTGTTTCTTTTACTTGCTGCTTCAGTGAGTCCTCATAAGCAGCCTTCCCTCTGGTGTTCTTTGAGTGTGTTACCTCAACAACCTTTACCTCATCAACCTGGACCTTCCTTGTAGGTGGAATTAGCAATATATCTCTCATTTTGATGTCCTGCCATTCCACAGGATGAACCAGCTTGTCATATCTCCATCTCACTCTGGACAAAGTGTTGAAATCTTTGGCCATCAAAGTCACCCTGTGAGCATGGGCTGCTACAAGCATTGCATCCTCAAAATATTTCTCCAGGTAATCCTCTGCCATTTCCTGCAAGGAAAGAATGGCAGTTCTATTCCACCTGAACCCAAGGTTCCAACTGTCACAAATTTCTCTCACCAGTCTTTGAAAGGGTGCTTTGGGTATTGCAAAACCTATGGCTTTCTGTTGCCTCCTTATTTCCCTAAGCACACCTGCACCCTTATTCAATCTTTTGGCCTTTTGCTTGAGCAAGCTCATTGGCTTACCCTTCCTGCCATGTGAAGCTCTTCCCTTTGGAGGAACACTAAACTTCTTGGAACCTGTCCCAGCTGCTGTTGCTGCAAGACCTGGTCCTTTGCCAACTTGCCTTGCAGTTGATTTGGTTCTTGCCATCACTCTGAAAAACTGCATACAAAGGATTGGAAAGAGATCAAAGACATGAAGAACATGTTCTTACAAAGAAAAGGCAATCACAGGGGTGGTAGAAGCCAAATAGAAATTTGCAATAAAATGCGATATGAGTAGTTTGGAATTTCAAACAGGTCCACATCGCATTTTGCTGCAAATTTTTTAAATGAAATGCTGGTGCACTCCTACAGTGATTTCTATGTTTCTCCAACCAAATATAGTATGAATGGAGGTCATGCAAGAAGATCACATGCAAATATCACACTTGAAGATCTGCATTCCTTCAGTGATTTCTCTGTCTTGGTTTGAGCCTATGCATTTCCATACAGGATGTAATTTTTCTATTTTAGGCAAGAAGATTGCAGAGGCTAAGGGGAGTCACAAAACCAGACATGTTCTCATTAAGAAAAGGCAATCACAGAGGTGGAAGAAGCCAAATAGACAAATTTGCAATAAAATGCGATATGAGTAGTTTGGAATTTCAAACAGGTCCACATCGCATTTTGCTGCAAATTTCTGAAATGACATGCTGGTGAACTTCTACAGTGATTTCTTTGTCTCTCCAGCCAAATACAGTATGAATGGAGTTTATGCAAGAAGACTACAGCTATGGAAGTCAAAAAACCAGAACATGTTCTCACAAAGAGAAGGCAATCACAGGGGTGGAAGAAGCCAAATAGAGAAATTTGCAATAAAATGCAATATGAGCAGTTTGGAATTTCAAACAGGTCCACATCGCATTTTGCTACAAATTTTCTAAATGACATGCTGGTGCACTCCTACAGTGATTTCTATGTTTCTCCAACCAAATACAGTATGAATGGAGGTTAGGCAAGAAGATCACATGCAAATATCACACTTGAAGATCTGCTTTCCTACAGTGATTTCTTTGTCTTGGTTTGAGTCTATGCATTTCCATACAGTATGTATTTTTTCTATTTTAGGCAAAAAGATTGCAGAGACTAAGGGGAGAACCCATTGTTCCTGACCTGGAGTCTATCTGTGGATGTGCTATGCTGCTGAGGAGTAATCTGTGTTGAGGATGATTCTGTGCTACTGGACAAGATGCTGATGCTGCAGAGTATGGAGGTAGGGAGGCAAGAGAGCAGAGACTGGAGGGCAAGAGTTCTAAAACAGGATACCACAAAGAAGTGCAAAATGAATTAAAGAATCACTAAATCCCACACGTGTGGAATCTAGTCGTTTTTCACACGTGTGGATGGGACCCAGATCTCTTGGAGTTTGAAATCTGGCACGTGTGAAAGTACACTTTATTCCTTGGAACTTGTGCCATTCATTATTTCATCATGAATACCACAACCACTTTTCCCTCCCCTGGATTCCAATCTCTCATCCCTGCCACGACTCTCTCCTGATCCTTTCTCTCTGATTCTTTCCTGCCCAGCACACTCCATCCAGACTGCAGCCTGCCTGAAGACAGTATTGCCAGATCTCCAGGTTACCTAGAGTGCAAGGTTCAAGCTAGAGAAAGAGCAGGAGATTTACCAGTGCAACTCAATCAGCATGGAAAAGGAAAAAAAAGGTCAGAGTTCTAGTTTGGTTTCAATGTTTTTCAACATTTATTTCTTCCATCCATTGGATTTTTTATGTCCCAATGTCTTCACTCAGCTCCATCCTTCTTCCACAATGTGGTAAATCACCCAGAAATTAGATTGTAGGTTGATATGAACAGAAACAAGAAATTTGCAACAAAATGCGAGGAGAGTGGTTTGGAATTCTCTAAACAGCCCATATCGCATTTTGCTGCAAATTCCTGTTGTGGACTCCTTGCTCATGAAAATTTTCATTCATTCCATTTTTTCTCTTGCATATGAGAGCATAGTGTCCAGGAATCACTGAAATGAAGCAAGTGCTTGATTTGACATGCACATGAACAGAACTTGAGAATTTGCAACAAAATGCGAGGAGAGTGGTTTATAGTTCTCTAAACAGCCCATATCGCATTTTGCTGCAAATTCCTGTTGTTGACACATTCCTCATGAATAGTATCACTCATTCCATTATTTCTCTTGCATATGAGATCATAGTGTCCAGGAATCACTGAGATGAACCAAGTTCTTGATTTGACATGCACATGACCAGAATTTGAGAATTTGCAACAAAATGCGAGGAGAGTGGTTTACAATTCTCTAAACAGCCCATATCGCATTTTGCTGCAAATTCCTGTGTATTATTTGTTTCTCATTCTACCTATTAATTTGCTACCTTTAGCCCTGTGGAGATCTTCCTTGATGATGAGAAATGTTTTTGTTTTGGAACAGCTGGCTCCCAGGCCCCACCTTTCAAGAGGAAGCTGGACTTTTCTGCTGCTATAATAAAACCTCAGCAATCACCAGGTGAGTGATGAGATGTCATGAAGGAATTATCTGGTGATATACAATGCATTCACTGATTGCATATGTCAGCATATAGAATTCATAGTATATAAGTTTTTGAACAGGCAAAAAGAAGAGGCTGGAGCAGAGTGCTGATTCTTCCATCAAAAAACAAATGGAACCAGAAGAGGACAGTTCTCCAGATTTGCTCCTATTTGAGTTTCTTCACAAATGCAAGGCTCAGAGTAACTTCCATTTATACCACAGTATATTCAACATGGAGTTCTCAATGAGCTCTATATTGGAGCAACACAAAGATTTTCTTTCAGACTATTGGGATGCCTTCAAAGAACTGACAGAGGCAGGAAGAATTGTGGGAGGTGAAAAGGTTTTTGTGCACATTAATCATATTGTCTCCAATGACAGGCTGAGGTACCATGTGAGCAGAAGATTTGACAGCTTGCCTGATCACTATAAATTCAACTGTACTTTGCACACCAGAAAGTGCAGAGTGCTGGAGGAGAGCATGGCATTTCTCATGTACATTGTCTTCAGTCAGGAGTCTTTGGATGAACAAGGGCAGGAAACAGAAGAAGAAGACACATCTGAAGCTTCTGAAAAGGAGGATGTTTCTTTGGGCTCTGAAATGGCAGAGCAAGAAGAAGATATCAACCTTCAGGATGAGGGGCTGCAAGTGGCTGCTCTTGACCTTGTTCAACTGAGGAATAAAACTCTGAGGGGAGTAGAGCCAGTTGAAGATTTTGATGTTCAGAGCAGCAACTATGCAGTGCCCATGCTTCCAGGTGTGTTGATTGGTGGAAAGGATTATGTTTTCCTCCATGATATAGAGTGTATGTTTGATTTGAGGGAGGACTATGCCATTTCCCTTATTGCCCAGGCTTCAAGGCTTGACAAGGAGGTTGGCATAGAGGATGACCAATCACTTCTGGCTTTGGAAACAATGTTTAATCCTGTAGAGGCCCTTTCATTTTGTTTCAAAGAGGCTGAAAAGTTCCAAGAGCCAGATGAAGCTGCCTTCCAGCTCACATAGGAAGCTATGAATCTCTCAGCTCTATACACAGAAAAGACTAGAGAAGAGGCTGTACAAGAAGGGAGAGGGATAAATCTTTGGAAAGATGAACTGCTTGTTGCTGATGAAAATGAGAAGGTACTTCAAATCATATACTTTGACTTCTGCTTAACTTTAGTTTTGTAGGTTGTGTATTGTCTCACTCCAATCCTTTGATATGTTGCAGCTACAAATTGAGGATGACACATTCCTCCAGAGATCAAGTGGAAGCAGGCAGGTTGGGTTTCGCAAAATGTCAGGCCTAGCTCATTATATTCATGATCTAGGCAGTGCCAAGATCTTGATTTACCATAGGCAGTTGAGCAACAATGGAGAAGCCATTGTTTACTTCCTAAAATGTTTGTCCAGGGCTTTAGGTGGACATGCTCTTTCATGGCAAAAGGAAAAGATCATTTTGATAGAGAGGTTGTCTGCCATAGATATATTTGGAGATTATGTGAATAAGCAGGCCTTTAGGGCCGCTTACTTTTTGTCTTACACTTCTTATGCATTAGCATGTGGTGTTAAGGACCCCAAATATCTGGAGGGCTATGGAAAACACCAGCTTGTAAGGTTTCGAGAGCCACCCATGATCGCATCAGGCCACACAGTCCAAGAAGAGGAACAGGTGGAGAGAGCTGAAGAAAAGGATAAAGAGACAGTCGACATCAAGCCAATAAAGAAGAAAAAGACTCCAATCAAGATCAAAAAGAGAGTTCCGATGAACAGGCCCTGGGAGAAATAGGATTTAGTCATCGAATATAGCACAAACATTATATTAAATTTGAACTGATTTGTATAAAGTCTTTGATATCTGGTATGATCTTGTATAAATGATTAATAAGTTGATGATGAAATGATTTTTACATTTACATAGAGTGGTGTCGTTAAATATTAAATGAACAATATATTGAAATTGTAAACAAATTGTATTAAGTTCAGATCATATGTTTCACATTGAAATTTTTTTCATGCATAACACCAAGAGTCACTTGTTCCACTAAAAAAATTTCTATTGAATGAGTTTGAAAACATGTGGACATAACCCCAATAAGTTACAAATGAGTCCTATTCATGTTTACTTGTCCATTTATGGTTTCTAAATATCTTCGATTCCCTCCACTGTCTATGTCTCTCTGCTGCAATTGAATTGTCTAGAGCTTGTCTTCATCTTTGCTTTTGGGCTAGAAGAAAAGCAAGCTTGATTTTGGAGCTAGCAACTTTTCTTTTAGCATGCAGCCTTTGTAGTATGCCTCGGTAAAACCATTGGAAGACTTCCTTCAGACTATTCGCCTTCTGACTCCCTCCATAGTGTTGTGTGTGTCTAAAAAATGCATTACGTGCCATGTAGTGAGACTTCTCCATGCCTTGGGTAGACCAAATAGCTGGGCATCCATACTTTTTGACAAAATAGGGAAGGTGGTTGTATATGATATGCTGTAAGACATAAGAATGCATAGTAAGTAATAAAAAAAAGAGGATCACACTTAAGTAAAAAAAAAAGACAGAACCTTACCATGTAGTGACTTATATTGCAGGCTGTCCACGCGTCTTTCATTGACTTCCCAAAATGTTTAATTGCCTCCTCAAAGTTCTTGTAATCACTCTTTGTCCATGTTACTTTGTCACAGAACATGAAGAGTTGATCAAGAGACCTCCACACCTCTGCCTTCCTATTTCGTGCTTCCCCATTTGCCTCATGATCTTTCACAGCATTATGGACTTGCTTCCACAATCCATAATTAATCTTTGAAACTGCTCTACCTTGCCTTACTTGCTTACTGTGTTTGGGTCGAGACAAGAATCTTCTTGCCTTAACACCACCAATAGAGGTCTTGATTGGTACCTCCTTGCCATTGGTAGACTTTTTAAAATCCTTTGTGATTTGAACATCTCCTCCATGCAGACCTATATCGGATAACACTTTTTCCAATGCTTGAAGAGCATCCTTTCTATTTTTTTCGGGACGGAGTTTCCAAGCAAATCCAATATATAAAAATACCAATTTCTCAATAATTCGACATAGACCATGCAATGTGCAGATGTGAACATTACATAGTGGAATGTCCAGAATGGCCTTGAAGTCAGGGTCAACTTTATCTCTATTAGGTGCTCTCTTCCACCATTTTGAATCCATTACTTGAGCTGATTCTTTGCAGTAAAGACAAGGAGACTTTGAGTTGCCTCCTTTACTAATGTTATACATGCACTTAAGTGTTTTAAGATCCCCGGCCATGTGCCACTCTACTTGAAAATCACCTTTTCCTGCAACATGGAGATTCTCGCCTTGCACTTGTCTTTTGATTATTGTTGGTATTTCCGTGTGATGAAACACCCAATCTAGTGTTTCATGGTCTTCGGTCTTCACCTGCGAGATTATAGAAAACAAAAGTATTACTATATCAGATTTGAAAACAATGACCAAAATCAAGTATAAAATAGCCCATGATCATACCTGGAATGAGCCTAACCACCATATGTGTTTCTCTGACTGCACACTAAAATACTTCGAACTCGCTTCAGTCAATGATGTATCAATTGCTCCATTCATCAATGTAATAGTAACTCTTTCCATTTTCTTTTCCTTTACAACCTCACACTCATCCAGTTTGATAACAAATTTCAAAATGCCTTTGCACTCCTCAAATGTTATTCCATAAAACTCGACCATTCTTTTTTGAAGTTGTTGCAGATCTAAAAATATATTGTTCCAAGGATCATACACAGTGGTTCCTTTAACACCATGAAATAGTTCTTCAATATGGATATACTGCCCAATAAATTCATCTATACTTTCATTCAAATGACCTCTTATCCTCCACATGGTTGCTGGATTTGGCAGTAAAGTTCGTTTAATCCTTTGATCTTTCAAAGTTGAGGATATCGCATGAAAAATCGAACTATATCCCTTCCTGCTAACTCCACTAACATCAAGAGCCTCTTGGATTATAGTGCCATCAACTTGATTATTGGATACAAAGTCCTCTACAACATTGCGTTTGACTGTTTTGTATTTTTTTTCCTCAATCAAACCTTTTGCTACACCGCAAGAAAGCAATCCTTTCATTTGTTTAACAGGAAGAAGGTTCGGGTCCATATTTTCTTTTGCAGGCTCCAATAATTTCCTGTAATAACAACATTATATGACTATATTATTCAGCACCTCCATTCTTATTTTGCGACAATCAACGAAATAGATATAGTCTGGAAGAGAGCCTTTTTGAGTATACAAAATGATAAATTTCAATCTAACCTTGCTTCCTGAATTCGTCGCTTGCATCCACCAGTCCCAGCCTTCAAATTTGCAATGTTTTTAATCTTCCTGCTACGTTGTCTGTCTCCAAGCACGGTTCTCTTCTTTCTTGCTCTTGTCAATTCTTTTTTACTCTTTGAATGCTCCTCGATTTCATTCTGCAACTGCTGCTCCAATTTTGCACGAATGGCTATCTCCTCCATCTTGGCCCCCTTTTCTTGTAGGTACATCATTTTATACGTTTCCGCAAATGCAGATTGCGCTGAAATATAACCAAGAAGTCCATTTTGTCCATCGCCGGCAAACCTCAGTAATGTGGTGGGATTGACAAATGGAGGTGTAGAGTTTTTTACTTGACATTTTGGATATATGCTTCCGTCGCACCATAAGTCAATATGTTGAAGCCCTTCTCTTCTCATATTTTCCCGCTGTTGAGCATTCAGCACCATATCCTTTCGTCTTTTTTGTGCTGGAGCATATTGTTCTTCCAAGTCGATGTGAAGATGGTGTAATCGCTTCTTCTCAGATAGTGACTCACTAGTATCGGCCATTTTTTGTGCTCCTCAGGTTGCGAAGTTTGTTTTTCAATCTCATAGTCGTTTTGTAACATGAATCGTGGAAGTGTGGCGGTATCCATGTGAATATTTTGAAAACTTGCAATCACTAAGTTCAGTGATGGACTCTTAATGAAAGACCTGCACATGTCGGCCAAAGAGATGCGGAATCTTTGGTAAACAAAAAAAAATCTAAGAGGATATTTAATACAAAATCGTGTTAGTCAGACAGAAGATTATCTTATTCCTTTTTGAATTGACAGTTCTGTAGTCCTTACTGACAAATCTGAGCCACGTTTCCGTATTTTACTATTTTTGAGGTCTTTTAGGAGAGAAATAAATCAAAAAATAGTGAATTTCTTACAGGGCCCCAAAATGAGTTCCCTTTTTCCCTAATGGGTTTCATGCAGATCAGGAGTTGTTTGGCCTGCCTACTATTAAAAAACAGATTACTGATATTTGGAACATCCACTTCAGTCTTCACCTCCCTGTAGCTCAAGCTTGGAAAAGAGCCATTTCGGATACTCAGAACTTTCTAAGGGATACCAAGAGGAAAGTGCAACATGTTAGGGCAGAAAGGAGAAGGGAAAAGTATGCCACCCTCTCGGCCCTCGAGGCAAGGTACATGGCAGGGGAAGAAAATGTAAGACTCCTCCCTCAAATCCTTAGAGTTAAATCTGACCTTAAAAGAGAGTAAATGATTGAAGGCCATCAGATTATGAAATTCACCCTTCATTGGTGGGCAGGTAAAGTAGATAAACCTTCAAAAGAAATGTTTAGCATTTTGAAAAAAAAAAAAGTCGAGATATTATTCCTTTGATGCAAAAGGATGACGGCTCCTCCATTTCCTCGCATGAAGAAAACACTGAATACATTCGAGATTATTTTTCTAATATCCTCAGTGAACCTCTCTCATACTCCAGGGAAAAGACCCTTGCTCAGGCTAAGATTGCCTCCTGCAAGAAAAAAGTGGTTCCCCCGGAAATCAATGACTTGCTGGAAGTTGATATCTCTGAGAAAGAATTGAAGATCACCATTGACTCCCTTCAGAAAGGCAAAAGCCCTGGACTTGATGGGTTGCCAAGTGAGTTCATCCAAGAATACAAACACATCCTCATCAAACCCTTGCTTTTGGTATGGAAAGAGTCCATGAGGTATGGTTTGGTATGGAAAGAGTCCATGAGGTATGGTGCCCTTCCCCTTTCCCTAAATGAAGGTTTAATTAAACTCATCCATAAATGAGAAGAAAGGAACATTTTGAGCAATTGGAGACCTCGGGGGGGTCACTCAGCATATGTAACCCTATCACGTGAGTTCAACAGAAGGATTTTTTTTATTTCTAAAATTTACAGAAATAAATATACATAATGGACTATTTAAAATAGTTTTGGAAAAAATTTACAGATTTGTATAGAAAAGGGGTACATTTTATTAATGAAATTTTTTACAGATAAGGGACTTTAAATATAGGCCTTGAACGCACGTGATATAGAGGGTTTATACATAGTGACCCCCCCGAATCGGAGACCCATTACCTGTTTATGCATTGCTTATAAAATCTTTGCTAAATCCTTTATTAGCACTGCTCAATAAAGGACAAAGCCACAAAAAGAGGTTTCATCTTTCTTAAGTAAGAGCTCATCGCAATGCTTTTTTTCAATTGGAACGAGCCCATGAGCCCCCACTCACCCATGCCATCATCAAATCCAAGCTAAACTCATTTTGCGCAAATCTGAAAAATTGGGCGGCAAGAAACTCTCACGTGATTGGGACAAGGAGAGAGAAAGATTGCACCACGCAAGTGCCTTTGGACACACATGAAGAGATAATAGGCCTATGCCTACATAAAGCGAGTGAGAGAGATAGAGGGAGGAAGAGAGAGATCGGCATGCAAATTGGGCTGCGAAATTTGACAGACAGATTGAGTGACGGATCGGAAGGAAGGAAGGAGGGAGAGATGCTGCTCTACGAAAAGTGCCCATGTGGTGCAACATCGCAGCCATGGAGTATTGTAATCAATGATGATGAACAAGATGAGGCAATATGATGGTGAAGATGATGAATATAACAAACCCCCCTTTTAAATTGTTGCTCTTAGCAACGAGCTTCCATGATCCATTGCCCAGGTTGGGTGTTTGCTTCTTTCATCCTTGCCTCAATCCTAGAATCACAATGTCGCAATCAAGCAATTTCTATCATGTGCACAATAAGAACAATTGATTGCCACTTCACCCTTTTGATGTTGCATTGTAATTGATCTGGTCATGGTCTGTCGATTTGATGCTCTTGAAGTGATAAGTGTTAGTGCAAGATGAGGAGTAAATTGATCGGTTTGAAATATCAGAGCGAGGAGCTAACAATTTTGAGAAGAATTCACATAGAATAGCTTGTTGCTGCAGATTCATGCTTCTATAGTTTTGGTAGAACTTTGGGTGCCATTGGTCTTAGCACTTGTTTGTGGAGATTTGCAACCTTTTGTGTAAATTATGTAAGAAAACAATATAACGTCTATGCTCAACAGATAACAGGATCTCATATGCAAGAGAGAAAAGCAGAGAGTATGGAGAATCAAAGATTTGATTACTATGAAACTCATACAATAGATGGCACTGCCTCCCAACCGTGCGCTCCTGTGTGAGGAGCTTCGATGGCGTGCTAGAAACAGTAGAGGACGGAGGTTGGATGCTAAGGAATTAGGGTTGTTGTAGCCAGTGATGAAATGGGCTTCACGGGCTTGCTCTTATATAGCCACCAGTCATAGTCAGTTAGACCCAATCGGGTGACTGACCCAGTCCGCCCAAAACGGCCGATTGGGGGTCGGTCCTGAAATAGGCCACCGACCACTCAATAGAACCGGTGCACAAAATAGAGCAACGGAACCTATGGTAGCCGTTCGGCCCAAAGCCATCCAGGATCATCTGGGGCTCCAAACGGGCCCCGCAGCCCGAGAGTGGGCTGCCTCGAGAAATGCTCTGTCTACCCTCTGTGCGGTCAGTCATGGGATGCCTTCCCGCACTTGCATGTAGCCTATTTGGCAGTGTGCCAACTCTGTCCAGCCATCAAGCCAGACATGGCCCCCATCTGGTGTCCAAACTAGGACCTACCGGATAACCGAGCTACTCAAATGCCTTCTCCTCATATGGAGGGCTTACAAGTAGAGTTAGCTAGTTCTCGCGTAGTTACATGAGAGTGGAGCATTGATATCTAACACCTCCCCTCAATGTCCACCCGCAAGCAAACTTACTTTTTTGGGCCAATGCCAAGTCGATGAAGATGCCTCTCCAGCAAGTCTCTTCCAAGAGCCTTCGTGAAGATGTCCATAGCATTCTCTGTAATCGGATAGTACACCAAGTCGACCTCTCCATCCATGATGAGCTCGCATACAAAGTGATATTGAATCTCAATGTGTTTTGTGCGAGCGTGGAACACCGGGTTCTTTGCAATTGCCATGAAACTCTAATTGTCACATGATAACTGTGTTGGCTTGTTCTGCACTGCACCCATGTCCCCTAAAATCCTCCTCAACCACACTGCCTCACAAGCTCGGGGGGGTCACTCATCATATGTAACCCTATCACGTGAGTTCAACAGAAGGATTTTTTTTATTTCTAAAATTTACAAAAATAAATATACATAAGGGACTATTTAAAATAGTTTTGGAAAAAATTTACAGATTTGTATAGAAAAGGGGTACATTTTATTAATGAAATTTTTTACAGATAAGGGACTTTAAATATAGGCCTTGAACGCACGTGATATAGAGGGTTTATACATAGTGACCCCCCAGAGCTCACAAGAAGCAAAGCATGCTGATTTGTACTCAGCGAAAGAGCAACAGTGGGTTGCTTCTTGCTGACCCATGACACAGCTCCAGATCCAAGTGAGAAATAGTAACATGTCACTGATCTCCTGCTGTCCATGTCTCTTGCCCAATCTGAGTTACAGAATTCGGTCAAGATGTTGCCCTTAATATAAGTGATGCCATAATCAAGTGTGCCTTTAATGTATTTCAGCACCCGCATCCCTGCCCTCTAATGGTTCTCCTGGGGCTTATTGGAAAACCTGCTTAGTACACTAGTCGCAAAGCTGATATCTTTCCGCGTGTTGCATAAGTAAATCAAACTGCCCACAAGCCTTCTATACTTCGCTTCGTCCACCAGTGGTGATGAATCCTCGCTTGAGAGCTTTATGTCAACCTCCATAGGGGTGCCAACTGTCTTGCACTCAGCCATGCCAAATGCCTTCAGTATCTCTCCAGCATACTTTATCTATGAGATGAAGATCTGTTTTGGCTCTTGCAAAACTTCAATCCCCAAACAGAAATGCATTAGTCCGAGGTCCATCATTTCAAACTCTCTTCCTAGCAAAGGCTTTGTCTGCGAGATCTTCTCTTCATGGTTTCCTCTTATGACAAGGTCGTCCACATAAAGGACCACGATCATACACCTGCCTCCTTCTCTGAAGATATACAAATTTGCATCAGATGGGCTCCTCCAAAACCCGTTTTGTAGAAAGTAGGCATCAATCTGTTGGTACCACGCTCGTGGCGCCTGTTTTAGCATGTAAAGTTCCTTCTTTAGTTTATAGACTTTACCTTCTGTACCGGGGATCTCAAAACCTGGTGGTTGTTCCAGGTATATCTCCTCCTTGAGATCTCCATTCAAAAAGGCAGATTTTACATCCATCTGAAACACGGGCCGACTTCCCTGGGTAGCAAACACTGCGAATTGTGGTTAGTCGAGCTGTGGGAGCAAAAGTATCCTGATAATCAAAACCATGTACCTATGCAAATCCTTTTGCCACGAGCCAAGCCTTGTACTTATCCAACGTGCTGTCGGACTTGTACTTGGTCTTGTACACCCACTTGGTGCCAATTACCTTGCATTTTGGTGGTCGATCCACAAGGTCCCAAGTGTTGTTCTTCATTATGGAGCCATACTCCGACTACATAGCCTCCATCCACCTATCATCACCCTATGCCTCTTCAAGACACTTGGGTTCATGAGCATGTATCACCTCTGTCATCAGAGCATAGTTGAACAAGTGTTCATGCGCCCTTCTTTTCTCCTCTAATCTCTTGGACCGACGGTGTTCGGATGGTTCCTCCTCAATGGCTGGAGGTTCTCTGCCATCCAAATGCTACTTTACCCACTTTGGGGATGGCCGTTGTTGTTGTGGTTCTACACGCTCTTCTTCCTCTTCTTTATCTTGAATCCTCCCAAGCACCATTGGCGGAGTTCGATTTGCTATTAGTGGTTGTACTGAATGGATATCCTGGTCCTGGTTGTCTGGGAAGGAAGCATCCTCCTCCAATTGATGCGGCTGTTCTGAGAAGACCACATCGCGACTTACTATTACCTTCTTGGTAACAGGGTTATAGAGATGGTAACCCTTCGCCTCTTCACTGTAGCCCAATAAAATACACTTCCGGCTCTTTGGTTCTCATTTGGTCTTGTTAGCATCATGGACATGCACAAAACAGTCACATCCAAAACTCTGAAATGTGCAGCTGAAGGTTTCTTACCAGAAAAGGCCTGCAGTGGAGTCATCCCACCGTTCATAGCCTTTGTGTAGTTACGATTTACAATGTAAACTGCTGTGTTACATGCTTCAGCCCAGAAAGTCTTTGGCAAATCTTTCCCTTTCATCATACTCCTACCCATTTTGCAGATGACGCGCATCTTGCGTTCTGCTACTCCATTTCGTTGTGATGTATGTGGTGGGGGTTTTTGCCTCTTGATCCCGTGACTTTTGCAGTAACTTTCGAATTCACTTGATGTGAACTCTCCACCTCTGTTTGATCTCAACTTCTTCACCTTCCTCCCCAATTCTTTCTCGACCATTACATGCAATTCTTTGAACTTACTAAAAGCCTCATCTTTAGTTTTCAGGAAGTATATCCATATCCTTCTACGGTAGTCGTCGATTATCGTCATGAAGTAGAAGGAACCACCCAAAGCTTCCGTCTCCATCATTTCGCAGAGGTCCATGTGAACGAGCTCTAGAGGAGCCTTTGCCCTGCTGGCCTCTTTAGGAAAGGATTGCCAATGCTGCTTGCCCAACATGCAAGCTTCACATACATCAGGCAGATCTGTAATTTTTGGTAGGTTTGCAATCATTCCACTTTTTTGCATCTCATGTAAAGAACTAAGGTTTAGATGACCAAACCTCTCATGCCACAGCTTAGTGTTCTTCACATCGGCTCGAGCACTAAAAGCTAAGAGTTCGTAGATGGTGTGCCGTGTACCTTTACCAACGACCTTTTCTTGAAGATCCAAAATCTGTGCACCATTCTTATCGAATTGAACTTTGAGGTCCCGATCCATGATCACAGAAATGGACAACAAGTTCCTCTTGATATCTGGCACATAAAGAACATTGGACAACTGTTTTACAACTACATCTGACTTGAGAGCAATCGTACCTTTCTCTTTTGCTGGACATTTTGAATCATTGCCAACAGCTACTAGGATGTGATTCCCTACCAGCTGTAGACAGGTATACCAATCCTTCCAAATGGTCATGTGGTGCGATGCACCACTATCAATAATCCAAGGTTCATCCAAAGGTACATGAACTACCTCCATGCAAATCTCCTCAATTGCTATGAACAACTCTACTGGTATTGCCTGCGCGTTGTTGTTGGACTCTTTCTTTACTCCGTTCTTCTCATCTGCAATCTTCTTTCGACACTCATTCTGCTTGTGCCCTACCTTGTTGCAATAGAAGCACTTGATGATCTTCTTTTCTTTTTATCATCAGATGAAGGTGGGTTACCAGAGTCCTTACCCTTACCTTTCTTTGATCCAGCGTAGAAAGATGAATCTTCTCCAGTCCTCGTCTTTTGACACATCTCCTCCTCTAGAAGCATTGCGTTGAAATCCTCAAAGTTGAGGGGCAGATTTCGGTTCTGTGTATTCAGCACTGTAACAAGGCCGTTGTACTTTGGTGGGAAAATCTGTATGCACCTTCATGCTAGATTCTTATTGGTGATGGTGATGCCAATCGCAATCATCTGATCGCGTAGATTCTTCACCCTAATGATGAACTTCTCCGCCGCTTTAGACTCAGACAGTATCTTGTTCGCAAGTTAAGTCTCCAGCTTTGAATCTGCATCTAATTTGTGATCTCGTACTAATTTTTCAAGACCTTTCATGCCTCCTCCATTGTGGTGACATGTTGAATTAATGCCGTGCAGTGGCACTTACACTGCAGACATTAGAACAGAATGCATCTGCATTTCTTCTTATCTACGCAAGAATCTCATCTGTAGTTGGTACCATGTATTGGCCTGCATTGGCTGGATCCAGTCTCTGGATCCGGTCTCACAACCGGCTTCACGTCCACCCCAATAGCAGTATCCCAAAGCTCTTATGCACTTAGGATGGTATTCATCTTGAACTTCCAGAGTGGATAGTTAGTGCCATCCAACTTTTCGCTTTTGCCGAATGGTGGGATTCGCAGTCTTGCAGGTTGGGCCATCTCTCATAATCTGCTCGCAAACAGAAATACGCTACTAAATCTTCTTGCTAAAGCCCAAGCTCTAATACCATGTAAGAAAACAATACAACGTCTATGCTCAACAGATAATAGGATCTCATATGCAAGAAAGAAAAGCAGATAGTATGGAGAATAAAAAATTTGATTACTGTAAAACTCATATAATAGATGGCACTGCCTCCCAACCGTGCACCCCTGTGTGTGGAGCTTCGATGGCATGCTGGAAACAATAGATGATGGAGGTTGGATGCTAAGGAATCAGGGTTGCTGTAGCCAGTGATGAAATAGGGTTCATGGGCTTGCTCTTATATAGCCACTAGTCGTAGTCGGTTAGACCCAATTGGGTGACAAACGTAGTCCACCCAAAATGACTGACTAGAGGTCAGTCTCGAAATAGGCCACTGACCACACGATAGAACCGGTGTGCAAAATAGAGCAACTAAACTACAGTCACTGTTCGGCCCAGAGCCATCCGGGATCATGTGTGGCTCCAAATGGGCCCCGCAACCCGAGAGTGGGCTGCCTCGAGAAATGCTCCATCTACCCTCTGTGCGGTCAGTCATGGGATGCCTTCTCGCACTTGCATGTAGCCTAGTTGGAAGTGTGCCAACTCCGTCTAGCCATCATGCCACACATGGCCCCCATCTGGTGTCTAAACCAGGACCTACCAGATAACCGAGCTACTCAAATGCCTTCTTGTCATATGGGGGGCTTACGAGTAGAGTTAGCTAGTTCCCATGTAGTTACACGAGAGTGGAGCATTGATATCTAACCAATTGTGCCGACATCTCCACAACAAAAAATGTGAACAATGCACCTCATTGCAATTGCATGTAGGAGTGTTTCAAAGTTGGATTCTTAAAAGCAAATGCATTCCTTTCTCCATGCAGATTTCAGCCGAGCTTACTTGTGTTGGACTTGACATCTAAGCCTCTCGCTTTGTTCGATGGAGCCACCATGTATTGTCAATATAAGTGTGTTATTTTATTGTAGCCTACTGATTAATCGAGCTTGTTCTAAACCTTGCAAATTATATATCAGCACGAATTGTCCTTTTGCCCATAGAGTTTGGATTGGGAGGAATTTTAAGGTGAACAAGAGACTCAATTCATCATTTTTTAGGTTGAATTTAGAGAAAGCATTGCGATTTGCAAAAGGCTTACAGTAACTAACACGGCTAATTGTGTCAACATAATTCCAACAGGTTTGATGAGATTATAAGTGTCCCTTAAGTTTGCTTCCTTTTCCCTTGGAATTTTCTTTTTATAGATGATTAGGTTATCCTTTAATCTTTGCCTGTCTATCTACTGCACTATCTATTACTTATCTTACTTCTTTGATTTTGGTCTGGTTGTTGACATTTATTTCATTTATTGCTGGCAAACGATTATAAAAAGTTTTCAACTTGTAAGCACTTTATTCTAAGCTCATATTGTATGCTATCATCTATAGATATATATGTATTGACACTTTGACTGCCAAGACCCCTAAGATTTTGGCGCATGCATATTTGGAAATAGCAATCCATGTTTCTAGAGAGAAAACTGCAAATTAAAATTTTAAGTCTCACGTTTCAATATCAAAGAAATATCACAAGGTCTGGAAAACATGGAGCTTGTTGCAATCAACCTTACTGACAAGAAAAGGTTTAGACAACTGGCAAGGTATGATATTCAAACACTTTACAAAGCAAATTGGACCTAGTCTAAAATTTTATTAGCATTCCCCTATGGGCAATCGTATATACAGTGGCTCACCACCCGTTTTGCACTTTTGAGATTTCAAATTATGAGATCATAAATCTTTTTTCTTGTACCACAATCCTTTATTAGCATTGCCCAATAAAGGATAGAGCCACAAAAGGAGGTTTCATCTTTCTTAAAGTAAGAGTTCCTCACTGTGCTTTTTGTTGTTGGAAGGATCAGCCCACTCACCATCTTTCATCGTCGCTACTCACGCCATCATCATTTGTTGATCCACTCGGCTCCGTCTCGTCGATTCATGTTGATCCATCGACAGTAGAAGACAAAGCTGGCCAGGTAGCGACAAACTATTCCTATTGTTGTGGTCTGCCATGTTCAACATGTATACATGGATGGGAGGGCAATGCTGCCACGCTCATGCACCTCTTATTAGCACTACCTCCTTAGATATAGTGGTGATTTTTCACATGTAAAACTTTTACATTAGGTAGCCTTGAGGGATGTTTTAATTTTTTAAGCCCTTGTTGATCCACTTGTTACGATTGTAAATGTTATCTCATAAGGATCTAATGGTATGGATGCTATGGATTATTCAATTTATTTTTGAAAAATAGCAAGTTGCCTCAAAATACCCTTTAATGCAAAGCCACGGAAAGCATGAACGAATGCAAAGCCATGGATGACTAGTTTCTATGGCATATTGATGGCATATCTCATATGCAACATGGAATGAGCATATGACAGTGGCCAAATTTATGAGGATACGAGGGCACGATTGGCGATGGGCTAGATTTATGAGCATACAATACCATCCAACTTTGAGGCAGTTCACTATATCCCACAATGATTTCAGAGGCTATATCATCCACGCCATTAAATCCTTGAGACACATGACCTAGCGTGACTGGGCATCCTATTGATTGGGCCTTTTGGAGGGGCCACTGATGATATGGCATTACCACGTGTCAATGATGTGCATCTTGCTTCTCAAAAAGCTCTTTGCCAAGTGGTTTGTAAGGATGTCTACAACACTCTCTTTGCTATCACAATGCTGAAGTGTGATGTCATCAAGTAACACTCTTTCTCTGATGAAGTGCTCTTTAACATCAATGTACTTTGTCCCAGAGTGTGTATACTAGATTATTAGCCAATGCTTGAGCTGATTGGTGGCATTTAACAATGTGTGGAAATAACTCCCCATCCTGGAAGCATCAAGAATGCACTCAAAGGTTATGTTGGAATGCTCTAAGATCAATGCACTCTCAAAGGAACTTTTACATGAAGTAGGACATGTAACGGTGTTGCCACAGCATAAGGGATCTCGAGAAATGGATGATGCCACCCCTCCCAAAAAGAAGAAGGAGAAATGGAAGAAGAAGGACTTGCAACTACTGCATTCATGGTACAACCCCTACCAAAAAAACCAAGACATCAAATGCAAATAGTGATTACTTGAAGACCCACAGTTCCAACTACAAGTACTTGAAAAAGAGATCACCTATCTAAAAAGAAACGTTTCCAAGAAGTAGAAATGGACGAAGAAGAGGAAGATCATATTGTGCAAGAAGATGAAAGAATGTCACTTATAAGCCTCACTCTTCATCTTTACAAGGGTGTCACAGAGGATGACCCGGGATATATTTGGAAACATAAGCCTTATCTAGTGGACATCGCTTCTATGGGGAAATCAAGTATCTTCACAAATAGCAGCAGATAGCTAGATGTTGCCTATGCAAACAAATTTTTGAGAATTTGGTGGCTAGAAAGAATCCAGTTACTTCAAATGTAGTGCTTCGTCCAATAATGTATCTACCAAGAAGCCTAGCATTAAGGATACAGTTATTGTTCAGGGGCCTTTAGACGTTTTTAGCGATTTCACTTAGTACGTTGGAGCAAGAGTTGCTACAATGGGAAAAGGATCCGAAGAATTTGATCGTGTAGTATACAAGAGAGATTTCTTTCTCAAGTGCACATTTGAGCCTATTGATGGTCAACACTTTGAATATGATTGCAATAAATTGGCTAGAGGTGCAACTAGAGTGAAAATAATATTGACCCAGATCTTGTATAGGGGATACTTCAATTTTAGTACTACACGGCAATGATATGCATCTTCAAGAGCGAGCATAGATATTTGATAGAGTCTGAAAGACTCAATCATGATCATGTTGCTTTACAAAAGATTAACTCTACTTAAGAGATGCTGATGAAAGAGAGGACCATATGGAAAAGATGTGGGAAACCTACAACAACTTTACAAAAAGATGGTGACTAGTTTCAACATTTCAAGAGATAGGTATTAGGATTATACCAGCATCATTTTTTGTCATGATGAAGTGTTCAAAAAAGCCATCACTACATGTGTTGCATGTGTTTTGACACCTTAAAATTCAAGCCTATATCAAACTTTAACTAGGATTGAATGATAAAATTTTCTCAAAATTAAATAATCATCAGGATTTGTAACTAAATTAGGAAAATTCTTAGCACTTAAAATTAAACATAACCTTCAATTCCAACCGGTATTTTTGAATTTCATCCGAGAAAATTACATTGCAACATTGCAAACAGATTTTCGTGAGCACTGAAACAAATGCTATGCGTGGCTAGTACATGCTAATGAGTCTTAGAGGACATAAGTGGAGGGTAAAAGGATAGGGGGGCTTTAAAAGAAGGGTGGTGAGTGTAAAAGGAGTGGGGGCCTTAAAAGAAGTGATACTTAGAGGTTTAGAGAAAACCTGGGTAATTTCATGTTTTGTGACCCCAAAATTTTTGGATTTGAAGTCCAAATTTAAAAAAAAGAGGTTTTGAATAATTCCTTATTATAGCCTTTATAAATTGAAAGAAGTGGTTTTTATTGCTTTGGTTTTAGCCGCATAGAAAATTTTGAATTCTATATTTAAAATTAGGAGGTTTTGTATGTGAATATATATATATATATATATAAAATTTATATTATATTTATGTGTGTGTGTGTGTGTGACATATAGTATATATACATACATACATACATATATATATATATGTTCATACTATATATATGTGTGTGTGTTCTATTGAAATTTGAAAGTTATAACATGAAGTGACTTGTGCCACTTGGGCAGCTATGAACAGTAACCTGTACCTTCTTGCTTCTTCCCCATTGGTGCTCATTGCTCTTCCTCAGATTCCTCCTTCCAATATCCTCCCTTTGCTATAAAAAACCCACTCCTCCCATTGCTTTTACCCCACATCTCACACAACAACCAAAATCACCCGCAAACAAGCTCTATAGATGCGCAAAATAGTGGGCGCGTCTATAAGAGCTGATATAGTTAATGTAATTATGGGCACGTTTATTCTTGTGGGTATAAACATGGTTATACATGCATTTAATAGTGCATTTAAACTATGTGATAAATGGGTGCTAAGGCACATTGATAAACATGCAACAGAGTTTAAAATTCAAACAGGTTAATAGTTAGGCACCATGGCTTGCCAAACAATGCCCATGATTACCAAAGCACCTAATTTTATGAAAATATCAATGCTATGCACATGTCACACCAATAATATAGTTTTGCCACATGCACATATACACAAATTAAGTGAGGGGAGGAGAATGAGACAATATATAAAATAGTTTTGCCAATATGTAAGAAATTAGAATGATACAATGATGGGATACGGTTAGATATCATCCTCAATGAGATCAACCCTTTCCAAACTATCTACTTCAATATCCACATCAATGTGGAGATCTACAAATACATTCATCCCACTACTACTTTGCTGCTGTGCTCATCAAAAGTAGCATCACTAATGGCAATCTCGTTTTCATGGGTAATGGTCTGAATATCTGTATCTCATGATTATCCTCCTCTCTTGTATCATGATCATCATCAATTTTATTGCCATGATCATACTCCATACGCTCCATATTAGTAAATGTACTATACATCACTTTGGAATGTAGCATAATAGGGATGATGTTACACCGGCTATTATTATCCACCATTGGTTGATAGAAAACCAATTCAAACATAAATATAAACATGTTTATTTCCTTGATTTGAAGTTATCATATATATATATATATATAAGTGACCTTTCTTATATATGTGTAGAGTACCTATTCACATTATTGTTGTGGGAGTACTAGTGTGTCCTACTACAAGTGACTCTTGTACCAACAACCCCTCAGCCATGCTACATTCGGGCCTTTTATTTTGCCTCGTGAAGTCCTTCAAGGTCTTCATGAAGTGCTCAATGAAGAACAACCATTGTGCATGCATAGTGCCGCATATAGCAATCTCATCCACCAAAAGCACTATGAGATGTAGTTGTCTTGTGACAATAGAATGTGGAAAGGTCTCCTCCACCAAACAAACCACCTCCACTAACATAATTCAAGTATCCTCAAGCATGGTGGGATCTATTTCCTTTGAGCTCACATACCTAGAAAGAAAACACATGCATCATATTGGCAATATGAAAACCTTGGAAACCATGGATATGCTTTACATTTTGTATAGTGTGAAGTGAAGGCAGTGTTGATGTGGATGATGCATGACTTCCCAATCTATGGTTAGTGTTCACGTAAGCATTGAGATTTTAATTATGAGTATGCAATTGACATGGCATTGAGAGCCCACCTTGCTTATGCAATTGCATCTATTGTTTAGGTCTCTCTACATTGGGTTACCATGTATGTCTAGTTTGTGGTCCTTTGCTAGTTGCTTCATCGTGGCCAGAGGACTTGAAGGTCATCTATGAGAATCACCATTATTTTCTCCCACCTGATCATCCTAGATATGCCACCCCTTGGAATGAAGTCCCTCCATAGTTACTCATTGTAGGAGATTGGAAGCAAATTTGAGACCATACAAATACTCCTCCTCCACGTGGCATGAGCCAGTAAGGGTTCATAACTACTATGTACTATATTGAATGGAAATAAATATTACACACTAACACCATCTTTTGTTTAGATACTCCATCTTTTATCGGCTACATTATTTGTCCCACCTCAAGATCAATCACTTGCTTGATCCCATGCATATCTTCAAGAATGTGGCATCTACCATTTGGGATCACTTGATTGGGACACCAGATTCCTTGGGCGTAAGGGAGGATCTGCGTAATATAGGGAAGATGCATGAATCTTGGCCACAAGAGAGACCAAATGGGCATGTTGTTTTACTCTGTCCACCATGGACGTTAACAAAGAAAGAGGTGGTGGAGGTACAGTGGGCTATCACTACATTTTTTACTCCCATTGGATGCATAAGGTGTTTAAAGGGGGACTTCACAAAGAGTAAGAAAAGTGGTGTAGAAACATTATATGGCTTGAAATCTCATGATTGGCACAAGATGCTCCAAGTAAGTCTGATTTGTCATAATCTATTTTTCCATCCAAATTTGTGAGTCTAGAAGCAACTAATAAACCATCTCTCATGTGATCAATTCATACTACCTACTAACATTTCTCATTATGCATCAAAGGATGTGAAGGATTGTATTTACACGATGGGTGAGCTTGTGAACACCCATAGGTATGTCAATCAACTTCAATGTTGTAACACTTACCATACATATGGTCGCATCCCATTTTTCATACTTTGAGATGTGATTAAGTGTAATTCTACGTGCACGATACATATACCCTTGACTCACACAAACATTTGACTTTTTGCTCCAACCACATCTATGGATTGTGGAAATGGAGGGATTCATTCTCAATGGAGCTTCTTGTTGAAGATAAAGACATCTTGTAAATAATCATAGGTCACAATGTTAGTTAAGCCCTTCAAAGTTTAAGCCAAACTCTGTTAAACACATCTATTGGCATGTCTACTTCGTGTGAAAATGCATCTAATACCACGTCTACTCTATGTGTAAATGTGCCTATATGAGAGTCTATAACACAACACAAATGCGCCTTTAGATACACTAACTGACATGCCATCTATTTTAAAACCTGTCTTCATGAAACAAATTCCCTCACTTCACAAAACCTTTTTTCACTTCATTGCCCGCTTCGGCACCTTGATTATCTCACCTCTACCTCAAGAAGTATAAAGAGGATGCCAGCTTACCTCATGTCCAAGCTTCCAAGCACTCCAACTCTTCCAAGGACAAGAAGGAGGCCACAAGAGGACAAAAGGGAAGCTTTTCATACCTCTTTAATGTGAGTCTTGTCCTTGTGATGCTTCTTGTACTTGTGTTAGGGTCCCTCTCTTTAGATTCATCCTCATCGCCTACAACTGAACTATTCTTTTGGATATTTGGTACCTTTTGAGGTCGGGATGTCAATCGTTGTCAGTTTTTGTCGAGGTTTCGGTACAGTAGTGCATCTAATAGTGCATCTAACAGGGAGTCTATACCGCAATTTTGCTGCATTGATAGATGCCTTGGTAACTGCTCTAATAGACGCGCTAGAAATCTTTGCTCTTTGTTTACCTTCACAAAACCTTTGCTCTTTCCTTGCTATTAAAGTGTGTTGTCGTCTTGCTTTTTGTAGGTTTTCTATCCCAAACCACTATTCGAGTAAGTACCCAATCAACTCCCACTCTCCTTTATTTCTACTTTATTTTTATTTTGATGTATTTGATGCAAATTTCCACCTCGTCATGCCTTGATCATGTCAGGTGATATGGATAGTAGTAGGGAACCTTAGTATATGTCCTGCAAATATATTAGTAGCATTATGCATATGCCCTTACATCTCCTCCCTCATGCCCTTATATATCCTCCCTCATGCCCTCTTTCTCATGCATATGGCCATGTCTTTCCCTTTTCCTTATGCCCTCTTTCTCATGCATATGCCCTTTCCCTTTCCCTTTCCCTTATGCCCTATTTCCCTTCCCCTTATGCCCACTTTCCCTTATGCCCTTTCCCATATGCCTCTTTCCCTTCCCCTTATGCCCACTTTCCCTTATGCCCTCTTTCCCTTTCCCTTATGCCTTTCTCTCTTTCTCATGCATGTGCATATGCCTAGGTGACATACGTGCTTATGTGATTGATGGGGAAAGGAATCTACAGGCAACAATTATAAATGGGTGAAGGAGGGTAACAAAATCTCTATAAAAAGAGCCCTCCTCTCCCTTGTTCATCAATCGCTTCCACCATTAGGCCTCATGTTACTGTAGCTCTAGTCTCCCCAAGCCTCTTCCATGAGCCTTCTCTCCCTCTTGTAGATATTCTCTTATGTAGACTCTTGAGTCCATCTCTCTCTAGTTTATTCTCTCTCTATGAGTAGTCTTGGAGCTTCTGCTCCCTCTTGTATGTATGAAATGTCTTCTTCTCCCTTGTGTTTATAGTGTTGAAGTGGATTCTCACTCTATTTGTAATGAAGGTCACTTCAGGTTCTCTCTCTCTTGAGTGTCTCGTCCCTTTTCTCTTTTAAAGCCTTGAAAGTTCTTTCTATTCGACCGCTCACTGTGCATACATGGTCCATTTGTTTCTCGAGCGACCATGCAAACTTCTTCCCCTCTTCTAGGCGAAATCTATGAGGGGTGGATCATTAATGAAGGTGGAGTCTTGAGGGAGCATCCTGCTTAGGTGAAATTAGCCTGGGTGGAGGCTCGGGGGGGTCACTATGTATAAACCCTCTATATCACGTGAGTTCAAGGCCTATATTTAAAATCCCTTATCTTTAAATTTTTTCATTAATAAAATGTACCCCTTTTCTATACAAATCTGTAAATTTTTTCCAAAACTATTTTAAATAGTCCCTTATGTATATTTATTTCTGTAAATTTTAGGAATAAAAAATATCCTTCTGTTGAACTCACGTGATAGGGTTACATATGATGAGTGACCCCCCCGAGGGTGCAGGGTAGTTTTCATGACAGTTTGACCCCCTGTTAGTGTTTTCTCATAACTTTCTGCTCAGTAGTCCGATTGTAATAAAATTTGTGTCAACACGAAGCTCTCTTCAAGGCGCATGTTTCTATGTAATCAGATTGTAATCAGATATTGAATCAAATACTGTTGCAAAAAGTTATGAGTCTCTGTGTTTGGCAGTCTATTTTCATGACAGTCTTTACCCCTGTCTAGTAAACTATCCATAACTTTTTGGCCGCTTCTTTGTTTCTTACGAAACATATATCAGCGCGAAGCTCTCTTTAAGCACATGTATCTATATACTCTGATCTTGAATTAGATACTGCTGCAAAAAGTTATGAGTCTTTGTGTTTGATAGTTTGTTTTCATGACAATTTTTACCCCCTTCCAGTAAACTGTCCATATCTCTTCAACCGTCTGTCTGTTTTCAATAAAACTTATATCAGCACGAAGCCATCTCAAGGCGCATCTTTTTTTGTGCTTTTATATCTGATATCTTGTCTCTACTGAAAGTTATAGTCCTTTGTGTCTAATGATAGTTTGTAGAGTATTTTGAGCCAAGTGTAAAGGTGTCTATGAAAGAGGTGCAATGTTTCCTCGGAATCTGCCCATCCGACCTAATCAGCCCCTTCAAACTCCTTGATATATATCAGTTCATGTCATGTTGAGCTGCAAGATCTTCTTTCAACAATGTATCGCTCTTCTCTTTGGTGCAGATCGGCTCGCTGAGATTATGGCCTCTACTGATCCTTTCCTATTCGCTATGCTTGATTACAACATTACTTGGGATGTTACCATCTGCATTCTCATCTGAGGGAGAAAAGTATGGTGAGGTATATCACACATATTGGGAGCATATTGAGTATAGTATCATATATGTAATTCTTGGATCAAGCTGAATGTTAGAAGTCTACTATTGCAAGTGTACTAGCAAGACTTGTGACATCTTGTAATAATTGTATACTATTATAATTTAAATTGAACATTTCAAATGTCATCCCCTACTCACATGACTAGATTATCATGTTGACTTATGTACTTTAAAGACTTATTATACTAGTATTGCTTCATACAAAGTCTCACATCATTTGACAAGTTCATCCCCTAGTCACACAACTACATTATCATGTTGACTTAATATGTACTAAGACTTATAGTTATACTAGCATTTGTTCACACAAAGTCTCACATTATGCCCCCCTAGTCACACATTGAGTGTACTAACTAGATTATCATGTAAGCACATAGATTATCGGAGTATCTATTATCATCTATGTAATAGTTCTTAATAGGAGTCTAGTAATATTGCAAGTTCAACAAATAATATTATTATAATTGGACAACAATTCAAATAACATAAATTCTTAGGAGTCTAGTAATATAACATGTTCAACAAATAATAAATTTATTATAATTGGACAACAATTCAAATGTCCTCAGTTCTTAGGAGTCTAGTAATATTGCATGTTTGACAAACAATATAATTGTAATTGGACAAAAGTTCAAATGTCCTCAATTCTTAAGAGTCTAGTAATATTGCACGTTTGAGAAAAAATACTATTATAATTGGACAACAATTCAAATTTCCTCAATACTTAGGAGTTTAGTAATATTGCATGTTTGACAAACAATATTATTATAATTGGAAAATAATTTAAATTTCCTCAATTCTTAGGAGTCCAGTAATTTTGAATGTTCAATGAACAATATTATTGTAATTGGACAACAATTCAAATGTCCTCAATACTTAGGAGTCTACTAATATTGCGCGCTCAACAAAAAATATTATTACAATTGGACAACAATTCAAAGGTCTTCCCCTGGTCACATAAGTTGAATCTTATCATGTATACTTATGTACTAATACTTCTAACTATTAGATATCAATGCTCCACTTGTGTAACTACACGGGAACCAACTAACTATACTTGTAAGCCCCCCATATGAGGAGAAGGCATTTGAGTAGCTCGGTTATCCGATAGGTCCTCGTTTGGATACCAGATGGGAGCATGTGTGGCTTGATGGCTCAACGACTTTAGATAGAGTTGGCACACTGCCAACTAGGCTACATGCAAGTGTGGGAAGGCATCCCATGACTGACTGCACTAAGGGTAGATGGAGCATTTCCTGAGGCAGCCCACTCTCAGGCTGTGGGGCACATTTGGAGCCCCAAATGATCCCAGATGGTTTAAGGCCAGTTCTATTGTGTGGTCGGTGGCCTATTTCGGGACTGGCCTCCAATCGGCCATCTTGGGTGGACTGGGTCGGTCACCCAATTGGGTCTAATCGACTACGACTGGTGGCTATATAAAAGCAATCCCGTGAAGCCCATATTCATCACTGGCTACAGCAACCCTGATTCCTTAGCATCTAGCCTCCGTCCTCCACTGTTTCCAGCATGCCATCGAAGTTTCTCACACAGGAGTGCACGGTTTGGGAGGTAGTACCATCTATTATATCAGTTTTATAGTAATCAAATTTTTGATTCTCCATTCTATCTACTTTTCTCTCTTGCATACGAGATCTTGTTATTTGTTGAGCACAGACGTATTGTTTTCTTACATGGTATCAGAGCTTGGGCTCTAGCAAGAAGATTTGGTAGTGTGTTTCTGTTTGCAAGCAGATTGTGAGAGATGGCCTAGCCTACAAGACTACGAATCCCACCGTTTGATGAAAGCGAAAAGTTGGATGGCACTAACTATCCACTCTGGAAGCTCAATACACACGGATCCTATTGCGATGTTTAAGTACCAATGTTTAGCATGCGTGGGGCGATAATCATCTGTACTAGAAGCATGTCCTGTAAAGCGTCGCTATATAGTGACTTCAGGCAAATGTCGCTATATAGCGATGATTATAAAAGTTGCTATATAGCGACTTTTAAGTGTCGCTATATAGTGACACACAGATACTATTTTATAGCGATGTTTTCCACATAGGTTTTTAACTCATATAGGCCTTAAAAGTTAGTTTTTTCCAATGATAAAATTTTTTAAATTTTCATACATGTTTGATCTTTTAGAATAAAAGTATGAGAGCATGTACATCTAGCCTTTGAAGCTCATATATTCATGTCCAAGTTTGAGATGAAAAAAATCAATGAAGAGCATTTACATCAATTGTTTCATCTTGAGCCCAAGTCTAAGGTGCCAAACAAGTCTATCTCTAACTCTATACTGAGTTGATCTCCTATATTATAATTGTACTTCTAGCATCATACATTCACCTAAAAGTACTTGATCATCTTCTTCAATAAAGTATGGTGATTCTTGATGATCGTTGTCTTCTTCCTCAATATCGTGATCTCCATCTTCCTCCCATGCAATGTCATTATGCGCATCTTCGTCTTGGTTCATATTGTGATCTTCATCTTCTTCGCTACATTCATCAGGATCAATTGGATCCGGCATTGGTAGTGGCATCTCCATATCCACATCTCTATCTTCAAAGATTTTCTTACTTCATGATGCAACTTGGATCACGTACCAACATCTTGGATCAGAACGATCTGAATAAAAACCACCTATATTGAAGATGGGTCCCAAATGTCATCAATTATATATATGAAATTATGCTCAAGTACATGTATCAATGGATCTTTAAAAACGAAAGCTTTGATTAATTAAATCATTAGTATGCACCTGCTCACAGTGCTCGGGAAGAACAAAAGTATCACTTTCATCGGTCCAATGTTTGGTGGAGTCTATTGCAAAGAAACTGCTACTATCTCTTCTCACTGTTGCATGGGGACCGTTGTAAATAGTTCTAAACCATTTTACATCAAGAATGAAAATACTAAATTGTCTGAAATCAACTTCATAGATTTCGCGTATGGTTCCACAATAATCTAATTGTAGGAGAGAAGATTGGTATTCGAAGCACTTGCTCGGCTATCTTGTGTGAAGTTAGCCATGACTCCACAATCATACGTGACTCTCTTTGAATCGATGCGTTCCACACAAAAATGTCATCCATATGACCATAATGCACTGTACTTTTTGTACTATAAAAGAGCATCATTAAAACAATGAACATGCATCTACTTTATAGTGTATATTGCCACAAATAATTACTTGATTACATCAAGAGGTAAGAAACTTACATGCATCATCCAGATGATAACTCTCGCTCGTGCTCGTTTATTGTCTCTCCATCGCCTTCGACTTTATGTAGTGCCAGTTGTAGCCAATCAAGTGACATGTGAGTGGGGAGAAGAGCCACAGATCCTATGGATATGGTTGTGATTGCTTGTACATTACTTTGAATCTCGTCCTTGCCTTTATTCTTTCTGCTTTGGCCACTTCATATCTCTCAATCCACTTCTACATCTCAGGGTTATTGAGGATACAAAACTTATTGAATTTCTCCATTTGCTCTTCGCTCATCTTTCTTTCAATCCCTTTTCCTTGGGGAACTTCGCCAACGATGCAATCATCATCCTTGTTATGCCAAGCTTGCAGCATATCGGGATCTGTGGATGCAAGAAACTCTATGATATATACTAACAACTCTTGCATAAGCCATCCCTTTGCCATGCTTGCTTCTAGTCTTGCTCTTTGTCTTACAAATCCCTTCAAAGTTTTCATAAACCGCTCGAGAAAAAACATCCATTGTCTATGAATGGTACCTGCAATAGCCACCTCATCAACTATGTGCACAAGCAAGTGGACTTGAGTTGTCATAATGCTCAAGGGAAAGTGCTTCTCAAGCAAGCATACGAAGATGTAGTGCCATGTCGACCAAGATGTCGAGCATAATCCGAAAGGATTCATGCCGTCCATGATGAGCCCAAGATGTAAGTTGTGTGGCTCCCTCGCAAAGTCCGGACACTGATTGTCTATGTGCTTCCAAGCTGCACAATCTACAGGAATCCTCAATGTGTCATCAATGGACCGATGAGATGCATACCTTGTCGTTAGCTCCGCTATGCACTTGCATCAGAATATGTGCTGTATTCTTGCAATGATGGGAAAGTGTCTCAAGACCTTTACTGGTATCTGCTTACCCTGCAAGTCATCTCTATATCGTTGTTCCCCATACTTCGGACAACTAGCCAAATCTCCATGCTCACGACGAAAGAGAATACAATCATTACGGCAAGCATGGATGGTTTGATAATCCATACCCATCATTGTTAGCATCTTTTTTGCTTCATCTCTTGATGCGGGCATGGTATTTGGTGTAGGCAACATCTTCTGGAGCAACCTATCACAATTCAAACATATATAGGCTTCAAACAATGATGATTCGGTACACTAATCCATACATGATGATTCTCAAAATAAACAATATCCAAATAATGAGTTAAATTAATGCAAGAGCTAATCTCATTAAGGTCGAGACACTTGTATCCGACCACACCCATACTTTACTTACAGATTCAAGATTGAGAGACAGGCATGTAGTTTAGACGTCCTAGCACCCTCGTACAATTGTGTTAATTGCAACTCTTGCATTTTGACCTCATACCCTCCTCAGCCTCCTCATCTTGTTTTAAGATTTCGTGTAAATATAAGATCTTGTCTCAAGGTTTCGTACCATAATGGTATCCAATATTGACTGCGAACTTAAAAAGCTTTGACTTATCGATAATCCATCAACACATGCAACACCAATGGTGGGTATTGGTTCGGGCTCCTCCCCATACATCTGTAGTGGTGCATGATAATACGATGTTGATGTCGTACTTCTCGCTTGCAATGAGTGCAATGACAATATAACCTCTTCGTAAGCCACTTTGTTCTCCTGGACATTGGCGCATCATCGGATGAGCTTCCACTCATCCCTTCCATCTACACTTATAAAATCACAACATAAGTTGCAAGGAAATATATTAATAGTTATAAAATAGCATCTATGAGCTTCTTTTTTAACTTTAAACAGAAAGTGTCCTGAAGCATCGCTATATAGCGACATTTTGACCTGTTTCATTGCTATATAGTGACGATTTGCTTTATTCCATTGCTATATAGTGATGCTTTTAATTAAAAGCATTGCTATATAGTGACTGACCAGCATCGCTATATAGTGATGCTGTGGGTTAAAATCTGAACCTCACGACGTGCGGCACTTTCTTTAGCAATCTCTATTGTAAGCTACAATCTCTCCTCCCATCCATTTTCGATGACCTCCCACTCTATTCTCCACTCCTCTCTTTGGTTTCTTGAAAGGAAGTTTTTCAAGAAGGTGAGTCTCTTTGAACAAAGTTGGTTCATTTCTTGTGAGATTTCATTTTGTGAGTGTTGAACATGTTTCTCCTTGTATTGCTAAAGTTGTGTACTAGTTTTCATCCTTGATTTCAAAGGATTGAAGACAAACAAATGAGATTTCAAGAAAGAAAGAAGACTCATCTCTTCTAGTCTTTTTTATATTTCTCTTCCTTCTCTTTCTCCTTGTCTCCTCAATCCAATCTCTTTGAGAATTTGCTTCTGTAATCTCCTGCTTCCTCTAACTAGTTATTTGAAAAATGATATGTTTCCTCTCTTTTGTAGGGCTAGTCCATAAAACACCGAGCGAGACGTACTATTCTAGGTAAGTGCTTCCTCTTTTTTCCATTTGCTATCTCTTTCTCACCTCTCTCTCCTCTCGCGCAGTCTCTCTCTCCCCTCTCTCCCTCTCATCGCTCTCTCTTGTGGCTCTCTCTCTCCCTCTCTCTCTCTCTTCCCTCTCGCTGCCCCCTGTCTCGCTTTCTCTCCTCTCGCGTGGCCCTCCCCTCTCTCTCTCTCACTCTCTCTCTCTCTTTTACCTCTCACCCTCTCTCTCTCTAAACGTCTCTCCTCTCTCTTTCTCTCTCTCTAAAAGTCTCTCCTCTCTCTTTCTCCCTCTCTCTCTCTTTTGCTACCAAGGTAGCAAGACTCTCTCTCTCTTATAATCTCTCTCTAAAAGTCTCTCCTTCACATTCTCTCTCTCTATAATAAAATTTTAAAGAATACAAATTTAAAAAAAGTACTTGGAAAAAAGTTGAGATCTATGCTTGTGCTTTCTTTCGCTCTTCCTCCTCTTTTTGCTTCTCCTCTTGCTCTTCCTTGTTGAAATGAGAGAAACAATGAGAGGAGGAGAGTATATATAAGAAAAACTAGGGTTTTAAGTGCTTCTCTCTCATTGGTCCTGCTATATCATTATCTCCTTTCCCATTGGCCTCTCCATTAGATTATCTTCTCTCCCTCTCCCACCCACTCCCATCCTCCCACTCCCACTCCTATCCTCCCACCCCCACCTCCCCCATTCCCACTCCCTCTCCCACTCCCACGTGCATTCTCCCCCATTCCCACTCCCTCTCCCATCCTCCCACCCCACCCCTCCCACTCCCACCCCCACCTCCCCCATTCCCACTCCCATCCTCCCACCCCACCCCTCCCACTCCCACTCGCATCCTCCCACCCTCACCCCACCCCCACCTCCCCCATTCCCACTCCCTCTCCCACTCCCACTCCCATTCTCCCACCCCCACCCCCACCTCCCCCATTCCCACTCCCTCTCCGACTCCCACTCCCATCCTCCCACCCCCACCCCCATCCCCACCCCCATCCCCAGCTCCCACAATCCCACTCCCTCTCCAACTCCCATGCCCACCTCCCCTCTCTTACTCCCACTCCCACTTCCACACTCCCACTCTCCCTTTCTCCTACTCCTACTTATGAATTCTAATTAAAACTATTACTTAAATAAATGATATTACTGAAAACAGTCATAGGATTTAAGGTTTAGGGTTTGGTGATTTGGGTTTAGGGTTTGGGGTGTGGTGAGTTAGGGTTTAGGGTTTAGGGTTTGTGAGTTAGGGTTTAGGGTTTGGTGGTTTGGATTTAGGGTTTAAGGGGTAGAGTCTAGGATTTAGGGTTTAAGGGTTAGGGTTTAGGGTTTGGTGGTTTGGGTTTAGGGTTTGGGCGTAGGGTTTAGGGTTTAGGGTTTGGGGGTTAGGTTTTAGGTTTTAGGGTTTAGGGTTTAGGGGTTAGGGTTTAGGGTTTAGGGTTTGGGAGTTAGGGTTTAGGTTTTAGAGATTAGGGATTAGTTTTTATTGGTTAGGGTTGAGGGTTTAGAGAGTCAATATTAACATTTACTATTTAGGGATTAGGGGTTAGGTTTTAGGGATTAGGGCTTACAGGTTAGGGTTTAGAAATAAGGGTTTATAGGTTAGGGTTTACGGTGTAGGATTTAGGGTTTAGGATTTAAGGTTAGGGGTTAGAAGTCTAGGATTAGGAATTAGGGGTTAGGCTTTAGGTTTAGGGTTTTGAGGTTAGGGCTTAGGGTTTAGGGTTTAGGGATTAGATAGGAATTAGGGGTTAGGGTTTGAGATCAGGGATTAGGGGTTAGGGTTTACAGATTAGGATTTAGGGATTTAGGTTTTAGGTTTAGGTATTAGGGTTTAGGGTTTAGTAATTAGAGTTTTGGGAGTAGGATTTTGGGATTAGGGATTAGGGGTTAGGGTTTACGGATTAGGATTTAGGTTTAGGATCTAGGGCTTAAGGTTTAGGAATTAGGGATTAGGGTATAGAATTTAGGGTTTAGAAACTAGGGGTTAGGGTTTAAAATTTAGGGTTTGGGTTTATGGTTTCAAGGGTCTGAATTAGGATTTAGGGTTTGGGGATTGGGGGTTAGGATTTAGGGTTTAGGGTTTAGGGTTTGATTAATTTTTTAGACAAGATCTAGATTTTTAAATAATTAATAAAGTAGATTATTGAGAAGAGACTAATGTTCTTTATAATGGTTGTTACAGCTTGTTTGCAAAGGAAACTCACAAAGGATATGGCTACAAAATTTATTCCAGGATGGAGGTGATTCTATGTTACAAAAGAGAAGTAGTTGCATTTGCTATAATCCATGAAAGTGATCCAAATTCTATTTGTCACTTTAGAAGACTTGGTGAAGATAAGGTGGCAGTTATCGTCTCAAGGATTCTTAGTGCACATGTTGAGCTAAAGCATAAGTGTGGGGATATGGAAATCCTTGGAGATGTTATGCCCCATAATACTTCCAACAAAGCATTTATTGCATGGGAGAAAGGTGAGACTTATCCAATACATGTCATCAGGAATACAAAAAGCATATCTTTGGATTTTAGAGTGGGAGATATTTTACAAATGTTATCATTTGCAAATAAGAATGTAGCAGAAGGTCAAGTCTTGGGATTTGAATAAGTGGAACACTGGACATTTGCACAGATGAGAATTCAAAAAGTTACTGATGATGATATGGATGATAACTCAATCTCATTGGATGGTCCCTACTATGAGGTAGGTAAGGATTTGAAATGGAGCATGCAATATTTAAAGATTGGAAAAACTTGGCATGTGGTTTTTAATGATAAACATAATGTATACTACAACATCCAAGAATTGAAAGAATATGCCAATGTACCAAGCTCTATTCCTTCAGAGATGAATGATTCCAATGCACTGAACTGTAGCACTGACGTCTTATCAGAAGTCGATGAGTTCATTGGTACCGAGAAAGAAAAAGATTTCACAAGTGATGCCTTATTCAGGGTGGATGAGTTCATGCACATTGAGAACTTGGGCAAAGATGTCAAAAGTGATATATTTTCAAGCATGGATGTCTTCATGGATACTGATAAAGTTCTTGGAGTCAAACCAAGTAACTATGGAATTATGGAAATCATGCACGATAGTATAATGAGTGATGTTCTCTCTGGAGTAAAGGAGTTTCAAGACTATGGAGTTATGAAATCCATAGAAAGTGCATCAATGAGTGATGTTCTCTCAGGAATAGATGAGTTTGAAGATCATTCTGGACACTCTATCACCACTGACTATGGAGTTATGAAATCCATAGAAAGTGCATCAATGAGTGATGTTCTCTCAGGAATAGATGAGTTTGAAGATCATTCTGGACACTCTAATGCCATTGTGACAAGTGGTTCTATGATTGTATCAAAAGTAGGGATGAGATCAACAAAGGACTATTCGGTATTTTACTTTGATTATGAAATAGTTAATGTTACAAATGGTTTGACAAATGTATCAAAAGCAAGGATGACATCAACAAAGGAATATTCAGTATTTGACTATCAGAGTGATAAGATCAAGGATGCAACATCTCATGAAAACAATGTGACAAATAAATCTTACAAGGAGAACTACACAAATCCAAATAAGAATGTACAGAAGGTCCCAAAACGGACATACAGATGCATGAAATGACAACAAGTCTAGGTACATCCAGAAAAGCAACCAAAGATAATAAGAGTAATGAATGAAGATGTTATGCAAAAAGCAATGCGATGTACATGTTGTAAGCATATATGTATGGAATCCATTAACTTACATGACATCAAGGGTTGTAGAGAACATGTCTGGTAAAGGAAAGGAAGCAGAAGAAATGAATACCTACTCACGAGATTGTCTTGCTTTCTTGTAAATGATAAGAGAAGGCAAAGTTTAGGACAACAAATAAGGCCTCTTATAAATGGAAAAAGTATTTGCAATAATGCATATCACATTATTACAGGATTATCACCTGGCACATATTGGAATTTGGCTAATAAAGCAAAGTATGGAGTTAAATTAAACATTGATGGAAACATAGGAAGGCCCAAAACAAGAGCCTCAACGGTTGCGGCAACATCAATTTTGAAAGATTACATTTTGCTTTACCGCAATCCCATCCATCAAAAATGCATCTTCTGATAGGTTTGACCAAAAAAGAATATTTAACTCTATTGAGAAACACAGAGGCAAAGAGGGCATGCACCGGCATCTTTTCATACTTTGTATACTCTTTGGAAAAAAAGCTTTGGACATGTTAAAATCCCAAAGAGGCAAAAAATGTCAAAGTGCAACGACTGTGATGATCTAAAGCGAGCACTTGAGAGTGCAACATCTCCACAATAAAAAGAAGCTTACAAAAAAAAGAGAGAATTTCATCATGGACTTGTTTGACATTCTAGAATAAAATATGCATTTTGGAAGGAGCAAGCTATTTCTCACCCAAATGAGTACATGTGCATTATTGTAGATGGTATGGATCAAAATACAACAACATTACCTCAATTCGTTAGTACTCCACCTAAGCTACAAGGAAAATACTTTTTAAAGACACATCTATGTGGAGTGTTAGTGCACAGATTTAAGTTTTTTGCAGACATATGGATTGATTCCTTGCATCTACATGATAGCAATCAAGTTGTAACATCCATTATGAAGGCAATTCACAATGTACATGTAGAAAAAGGTCGCCTACTAGCAACTTTGAGAGTACAAGCAACCAATTGCGGACGAGAGAATAAGAATGTACTCTTCTTTGCATTTTGCTCAATGCTAATCGCTCATAGAATCTCCAATGAAATTAAAGTTGGGTTTTTGTTGGTTGGGTACACACATGAGGATATCGATCAAGTATTTAGCATGGTTTCAAGAGAACTAAAACACAAGGACATGGAAACGATGGATGACTTGATAAGAAAATGTATGAGGCAAGTTGGTGGCCATAAGGAAGGAACAATATGCTCAATGGTTGAGAAGATGTATGATTGGAAGTGCTTTATTCTACCTTTCATACAAAAAGGTGGTGATGCCCTGATAGATCATAGCGCTCCACACTATTTTTGCTTTTTCTTAAAGGATGAAAAACCAGTGATGCAATGGCAACACTATTCTCTTGATACAAAATGGGAACCTGAAGAACCTTACTCTCTCTTAACTTCAATCCCAAGCAAAGAAATGCATCGAACATGGGCTCCTATGAAAGAATTCAGTGAGAAATCCAAAGGTGAAATAGAAGGCTTAAAAGGTTTTATTACATACAAAGAGGAAATGCATCATAGGTGATAGTGATGAAGATATCCTTCATGTGAAAATGCTATTGAAGCAGAAGTTTGAGATGAAGGATTTGGGAGAGCTGCGTTATTTCTTGGCATTGAGGTGATTAGATCACCAAGTGGGATACGGCTCTTGCAGAGGCAGTATGGATTGGACATGCTATCCAAATGTGGGATGACAGGCTGTAAGCCTATTTCAGTTCCTTTGGAGCAAAATGTGAAGCTGAGCGCAGATGCAAGTGAGCTTCTAGAGGACCCTACTATGTACAGAGTCATAGCAGGAAGTTTGATTTATATGACTATTACCAGGCCAGATTTGAGCTATGCTGTTGGGTTGGTAAGTCAGTTTATGCAGGCTCCAAGGAAACCGCATTTGGATGTGGCTAGACACATACTCAAGTATGTAAAGTCCACATTGTAGTATGGACTATTTTTTGAGGCTGGGGTTGAGATACAGTTGCATGGATACGCTGATGCTGATTGGGCTGGTAGTGTTTCTGATAGACGATCTACCAGTGGATATGTGTTCTCTTTTGGGAGTGCTGCAGTCACTTGGAGCAGCAAGAAATAGCCTATAGTTGCCTTTTGTCGAGCATAAAGGCTAAGTACAGGGGTGTAACAATGGTTGCATGTGAGGTAGCTTGGTTGCATAAGCTACTCTATGATATGCAGAGGATATGCATCAGTCTACAGATGGGCCAGTTGTCATTTATTGTGACAAGATGAGCAGTATACACTTGGCAAATAACCCAGTCTATCATGCTAGAACAAAGCACATTGAGGTGCATTATCACTATGTGCAGGAGAAGTTTTACTAGATCTTATTGATCTGGTTTATGTGAGCACAGAGGATCAAGTAGCTGACATATTCACGAAGGCATTGGGTGCAGAGAAGCTGCACAAGTTTAAAGACCTGCTTGGTGTGTAGGAATTAGGATTGAGCTCGAGGGGGAGTGTTGAGATATCGAGCTCCACTCATGATATGCCAGGGTGACCATGAATAACTTGTAAGCATTTATGTCACTAACTTGTAAGCTGCACATGCGGTTGGTACACCACCCATGAATAATAGCTGGATGACAGCTATCCTTATGTACTCTAGTTCGTGGCTCAGTTAGTATGCCACCTTAGTTAGCTGAGTTTGGTTTGAGACCCACATATAGGGTTCTTCTATTTCTTTGTACTTGAGTTCTTTTGGCTTACACAACTAAGAAGAGGAAAACTGTTTTCAGCCTCCACCCTTGTGTGTATTTCCCCATTGTGTATGTGAGAAAGCCACAAGTGAAACTCCTTCCCTCTCTCCCACTATCTTCACATCTATTGCATTTGAGTTGACATGGCATGCTTATCTGGTATCATAGCTAGCATTTTGTATAAGCATCCTTCCTTGACACTTTTTACTACTAGGTGACATCTTTTGGATTTATCTCTGATAGTGCATTCATCACCATCGAAGATGACTTTGTAATTGTGTTCTTTCATTTGACCTACTGACAAAAGGTTCTTACTGAGCTTCGAAACATAGAGCACATCTTTGACTAATCCTTTTGTACCAGTGAAATTGTTCATAGGGATAACACTTGTCCCTTGAACTAGATTCAGTGTATTGATTGCTGTGTAGAAGACATTTTTATGTCCTTCTAATGGTTTCATCTCTATGAACCATTCTTGATGATTTGTCATATGAGATGATGCACCGCTGTCGATATACCAAGGATCATGTTCCACTTGGTTAACTTGATAGCTGAAATCCTCTTTGGGATTAAAATCAGTGTCTAGGTACATTGTATCAGTCTGATGCAATTTCTTGCTTGCAAGAAACATATTTCCATGTTCATTTGTGAAATGACTATGACTAGAATATCCACCATGATGATTTCCTCTACCTCGAGAATTCCCTTGATTACTACTGGATTGACCGCCTTGGTCGTACTGCTTCTTGCAGTAATCTCTTTGATAGTGTCCAAACTTGTGACAATAGTTGCACTGAACGTTTGACACATTGGTGGATGCATTCCCTTATCCTTGGAATCTTCCTCGATTGGAATGATTTCCTCTTTGCTGATTCTGATGCTGCTGATGATGATGCTGATGCTGATGCTGATGCTGATTCTAACTTTGATTTTATTGATAATGACTACTTTTCTGATATGATCTACCTCTGCCTCTACTTTGCTTCTGTTTGAAGCTGTGAATGCCTGATCATTAGAATGACCTTTACGTGCTTCAATGGCCCGAGTGCTGAGTTCTTCACCAAGTAGGACTGACTAAAGTTCTTCTAGTGTTGGAATTTGCCGTTGGATGGCAATACTCTGGACTAGAATCTCGTATCCCTCTCCTAGTCCATTCAAGATTACTTGAACCATTTCTGTGGGGTTCATAGTCTCTCCTGCTACTGCAAGTTGATTGTTGTAGTCTTTTATGTGGAGTACATAAGCATGACTGGATTCACTACTGTTGTAGAAACTCTGGTTGATCATGGAATCACTATGCAATGACGGTACACCTGTATGAATCCCCAAATCTCCCACTAGCCGATCAAGCCATATAACCTCCTTGCAACCCTCTGTGGCTGCAACATACTCAGCCTCTGTGGTAGACAAAGCAACGCACTTCTGTGCGCGAGACATCCATGACACTGCACCACCTGCAAAGGTGAACACATAACCAGAAGTGGATCTCCTACTATCCACATGCCCTGCGTAGTCTGAATCTGTGTACCCAAGTACACACATGTCTCCTTTACCAAAGCAGATGCACATCTCTTTGGTACCCTTCATGTACCTCATGATGCACTTAACTGCCTCCCAATGCCTCTTTCCTGGATTACCCATATACCGGCTAACAACTCCCACTGCAAATGCAATGTCTGGTCTAGTAGCTATCATAGCATACATAAGACTCCCAATTGCTGATGCATAAGGAACCTTAGCCATCATGGCCCTTTCCTCATCTGATTTGGAACTATCTTTATGACTCAGTTTCACATATGGAGGCAATGGAGTACTCACTGCCTTCCCCCCCTCCATATTGAAACGCTGCAATACTTTTGTAACATACTCTTTTTGTGAAAGCCAAAGGAGTTTCCTACTCCGATCACGCGTGATGCGCATACCAAGAATATGACCTGCAAGTCCCAAATCCTTCATATCAAAGGCCTCATGCAACTTGGCCTTTAATGCATCTAGCTCATAAGTATTCTTGCTAGCCAATAGCATATCATCCACATATAGTGCCAGGATTATGAGGCTATTATCCTTAGCCCTTTTAGTGTAGAGGCAGTGATCAATTTCACTCCTTCTAAAACCCTGGGACCGAATGAAAGCATCAAACTTCTGATACCATTCTCTAGGCGCTTGTTTAAGACCATAGAGACTCTTCTTTAGCTTGCAAACTAAATGCTCTTTGCCCTTTTCTTCAAAGCCTTTCGGCTGCACCATGTAAATTTCCTCATGCAAATCCCCATGCAAGAAAGCTGTCTTGACATCCATCTGCATAAGCTCCATATCCTCTATTGCCACTAGTCCAAGCATGTGTCTAAGTGTGGTCATATTCACAAGCGGAGAGAATATCTCATCAAAGTCCACACCCTTCTCTTGCTTGAACCCTTTAGCAACCAAACGGGTCTTGTACCTAGGCACATCATCACCTGTGACCTTCATTTTGTAGACCCATTTACATGGCAATGCTTTCTTTCCATGTGGCAAAGAAACCAAGTCCCAAGTCTTATTCTTCATAAGTGAACTCATCTCTGATTGCATAGCATACTCCCACTTGCATTGATCCTCACGCATCATAGCCTCTCTATAGCAAGAAGGCTCCCCGCAATCAATAAGCATCACATAGTCTACCCCTGGAACAAACCTATCAGGCGGCCTAGACACTCTAGATGATCTTCTCAAGGGCATTTCAGCTTGCTGCCCCACATGCATATCAGCCACATTTGGCTCATCATTTCCACCGATAGATGATCCATCATCTACCCTTGATTGTATACCTGTGGGAGTACTTGGTGGCACCATTTCTTGCACATTTGGTGCATGGACAGCTTGCTGTCTATCAACATATGCAGGTGGATTCACATCCTAGAAAGTGATTCTCCTCATTTCCACATCCCTCATGGGTGCCTTATGCATCTTCTTCTCATTGAAGACCACATCATGGCTGCGTATGATCTGCTTTGCTTCTGGATCCCAGAGACGATAGCCCATCTCTCCACTTTCACCATAACCCAGAAAGATGCATTTCCTAGACTTAGGATCTAGCTTATTTCGAAGCTCTTTTGGCACATGTGCATATGCCTCACACCCAAATATACGCAAATGAGAGTAAGAGGGCTTCTTGCCACTCCATGCCTCTTCAGGAATACCACCATCCAAACTCTTACTAGGTGATCTATTGATCACATGCACTGCAGTCTTCATTGCCTCAGCCCAAAAACCACCAGAAAGACTTGCATTGGAAAGCATGCATTGCAACCTTTCTTGAATGGTACGATGCTTAAGGTTCCGCATAAGCTCATGCTTATGCGTGAGCTTATGCGGAAATAGAGAATGAGAGAAGCTTATGCTTCTCTCATTCTCTATTTCCACATAAGCTCCTTCTCTTTTTCCGCATGAGCATAAGCATGAGCTTATGGTCATACATGAGCTTGAGCTTATGCTTAAGTTTCTGCATAAGCTCATGCTTATGCGTGAGCTTATGCGGAAATAGAGAATGAGAGAAGCTTATGCTTCTCTCATTTTCTATTTCCGCATAAGCTCCTTCTCTTTTTCTGCAAGAGCATAAGCATCAGCTTATGCTTATGCTTATGCTTAAGCATAAGCATAAGCACATGCTTATGCTCATACATGAGCATAAGCATAAGCACATGCTTATGCTCATACATGAGCATGAGCTTATGCTTAAGTTTCTGCATAAGCTCATGCTTATGCGTGAGCTTATGCGGGAATAGAGAATGAGAGAAGCTTATGCTTCTCTCATTCTCTATTTCCGCATAAGATCCTTCTCTTTTTCTACATGAGCATAAGCATGAGCTTATGCTTATGCTGATGCTTATAAATAAGCATAAGCATAAGCTCATGCTTATGCTCATACATGAGCATGAGCTTATGCTTAAGTTTCCACATAAGCTCATGCTTATGCGTGAGCTTATGGAGAAATAGAGAATGAGAGAAGCTTATGCCTCTCTCATTCTCTATTTCCGCATAAGCTCCTTCTCTTTTTCCACATCAGCTCCTTCTTTTTTTCCGCATGAGCATAAGCATGAGCTTATGCTTATCGTTATGCTTATGCATAAGCATAAGCATAAGCTCATGCTTATGCTCATGCATGAGCATGAGCTTATGCTTAAGTTTCTGCATAAGCTTATGCTTATGCATGAGCTTATGCGGAAATAGAGAATGAGAGAAGCTTATGCTTCTCGCATTCTCTATTTTTGCATAAGCTCCTTCCCTTTTTCCGCATGAGCATAAGCATGAGCTTATGCTCATACGTGAGCATGAGCTTATGCTTAAGTTTCCACATAAGCTCATGCTTATGTGTGAGCTTATGCGGAAAAAGAGAAGGAGCTTATGCGGAAATAGAGAATGAGAGAAGCGTATGCTTCTCTCATTCTCTATTTCCGCATAAGCTCCTTCTCTTTTTCTGCATGAGCATAAGCATGAGCTTATGCTTATGCTTATGCGGATGCGTCAATTTTACGAGCAAAAACCTATGAGGACGTTTATCCGAGCGTGTTTTTCAAGAGATTTTTAAAAATGTTTTTCTTTAGGAAACATGGTTTTTACACTTTTATTTTCACTAGAACTAGGTCCCTTTATCATAAAAATATACAGACTAGTCACTCGTTCATTTTTACACAACATAATTTTCTTATTTAGAGACATCCCTTTGTACCCCTATTATTACCTTAAAAAAGTGTTGATTCCTTTAAGAAACATTCCTCATAATCACTCTCAATGTAATAATACTATGCATATATAATTACTTATTAACACATTTATATCATATGGCAATATTTTTTTAGTGTTTTTATAGCATATTTATGGACATGTTTCTAAAGAAGTTTAAATTACTATAAATAAGTATTATTTTAGTCTTATATATCACTCTCATAAAATACATGTAATATTTAATACTATATATAAAAGATTTTCCAAAATATAACTCCATAGATGTGCTCAAATGGGGTGTTTTGATCAATTTGAGTGGTTGAATGACTATATTTGGACATTGGATATGAAAGTTATGTCACTTATAGAAGTGCTGTCCAAGGTAGTTTCGCCAGCGAAACTACCTTGGGAGACTTGCTTCAAAGCGGTTTCGCTGGCGAAACTACCTGGATGGCTTGCTTCAATGAGTTTTCTTTGAAGAAACTCTTTCATGTAGATAGGTTGAGAGAGGGTTTTCAATGTCACCTCCTATTAAGTAAAAGTTGTAAGAAGGATCATAAGGGAATTTTCATAGAGAAGTCTACTCTACATGTGGGTTTCTTCAAAAGCCATCCCATTATGCTCTCACCATTCCTACAGATTCACCTAAAGATTTTTGTATAAAATAGGCATTTCTATAATACTTTGCATATTCCTAAGTGAAACTATGTTTTCTTCTGATCGATTTTTGCCATATTTATGCATAGTTTTCATGAAGATAGGTTGAGAGAGGGTTTTCAATGTCACCTCCTATTAAGTAAAAGTTGTAAGAAGGATCATAAGGGAATTTTCATAGAGAAGTCTACTCTACATGTGGGTTTCTTCAAAAGCCATCCCATTATGCTCTCACCATTCCTATAGATTCACCTAAAGACTTTTGTATAAAATAGGCATTTCTATAATACTTTGCATATTCCTAAGTGAAACTATGTTTTCTTCTGATCGATTTTTGCCATATTTATGCATAGTTGGACGCTTTTTTTTTCCTTCGCTCGGACGCTCGGAAGATTTCGCTCAAAAAATGCTCGTCCCCTGCTTATGCTTATGCATGAGCATAAGCATAAGCTCATGCTTATGCTCATGCATGAGCATGAGCTTATGCTTAAGTTTCCGCATAAGCTTATGCTTATCCATGAGCTTATGTGGAAACAGAGAATGAGAGAAGCTTATGCTTCTCTCATTCTCTATTTTCGCATAACCTCCTTCTCTTTTTTCGCATGAAAAGCTTATGCTTAAGCATAAGCATAAGCATAAGCTATTGCTTATGCTCATACATGAGCATGAGCTTATGCTTAAGTTTCCGCATAAGCTCATGCTTATGCGTGAGCTTATGCGGAAATAGAGAATGAGAGAAGCTTATGCTTCTCTCATTCTCTATTTCTACATAAGCTCCTTCTCTTTTTCTGCATGAGCATAAGCATGAGCTTATGCTTATGCGTATGCTTATGCATAAGCATAAGCATAAGCTCATGCTTATGCTCATACATGAGCATGAGCTTATGCTTAAGTTTCTGCATAAGCTCCTTCTCTTTTTCCGCATAAGCTCCTTCTTTTTTTCCACATGAGCATGAGCTTATTCTTAAGTTTTTGCATAACCTTATGCTTATGCATGAGCTTATGCAAAAATAGAGAATGAGAGAAGCATAAGATTCTCTCATTCTCTATTTCCGCATAAGCTCCTTCTCTTTTTTCGCATGAGCATAAGCTCATGCTTATGCTCATACATGAGCATGAGCTTATGCTTAAGTTTCCGCTTATGCATGAGCTTAGGCGGAAATAGAGAATGAGAGAAGCTTATGCTTCTCTCATTCTCTATTTCCGCATAAGCTCCTTCTCTTTTTCCGCATGAGCATAAGCATGAGCTTATGGTTATGCTTATGCATAAGCATAAGCATAAGCTCATGCTTATGCTCATACATGAGCATGATCTTATGCTTAAGTTTCCGCCTAAGCTCATGCTTATGCGTGAGCTTATGCGGAAAAAGAGAATGAGAGAAGCTTATGCTTCTCTCATTCTCTATTTCCGCATAAGCTCCTTCTCTTTTTTCGCATGAGCATAAGCATGAGCTTATGCTCATACATGAGCATGAGCTTATGCTTAAGTTTCTGCGTAAGCTCATGCTTATGCGTGAGCTTATGCGGAAATAGAGAATGAGAGAAGATTATGCTTCTCTCATTCTCTATTTCCGCATAAGCTCCTTCTCTCTTTTTCTGCAAGAGCATAAGCATGAGGTTATGCTTATGCTTATGCTTAAGCTTGCTTAAGCATAAGCACATGCTTATGCTCATACATGAGCATGAGCTTATGCTTAAGTTTCCGCATAAGCTCATGCTTATGCGTGAACTTATGCAGAAATAGAGAATGAGAGAAGCTTATGCTTCTCTCATTCTCTATTTCCGCATAAGCTCCTTCTCTTTTTCTGCATGAGCATGAGCTTATGCTTAAGTTTCTGCATAAGCTTCTCTCATTTTCTATTTCTGCATAAGCTCACGCATAAGCATGAGCTTGTGCGGAAAGTTAAGCATAAGCTCATTCTCTATTTCCGCATAATCTCCTTCTGTTTTTCCGCATAAGCTCCTTCTTTTCTTCTGCATGAGCATATGCATGAGCTTATGCTTATGCTTATGCTTATGCATAAGCATAAGCATAAGCTCATGCGTATGCTCATGCATGAGCATGAGCTTATGCTTAAGTTTCCGCATAAGCTTATGCTTATGCATGAGCTTATGCGGAAATAGAGAATGAGAGAAGATTATGCTTCTCGCATTCTCTATTTTTGCATAAGCTCCTTCCCTTTTTCTGCATGAGCATAAGCTCATGCTTATCCTCATACGTGAGCATGAGCTTATGCTTAAGTTTCCGCATAAGCTCATGCTTATGCGTGAGCTTATGCGGAAATAGAGAATGAGAGAAGCTTATGCTTCTCTCATTCTCTATTTCCGCATAAGCTCCTTCTCTTTTTCCGCATGAGCATAAGCATGAGCTTATGCTTATGCTTATACTTATGCATGAGCATAAGCATAAGCTCATGCTTGTGCTCATGCGTGAGCATGAGCTTATGCCTAAGTTTCCGCATAAGCTTATGCTTATCCCAGAGCTTATGCGGAAATAGAGAATGAGAGAAGCTTATGCTTCTCTCATTCTCTATTTTCGCATAAGCTCCTTCTCTTTTTCCACATGAGCATAAGCATGAGCTTATGCTCATACATGAGCATGAGCTTATGCTTAAGTTTCTGCATAAGCTCATGCTTATGCGTGAGCTTATGTGGAAATAGAGAATGATTGAAGCTTATGCTTCTCTCATTCTCTATTTCCGCATAAGCTCCTTCTCTTTTTCTGCATGAGCATAAGCATGAGCTTATGCTTATGCTTATGCTTATTCATAAGCATAAGCATAAGCTCATGCTTATGCTCATACATGAGCATAAACTTATGCTTAAGTTTCTGCATAAGCTCCTTCTCTTTTTCTGCATAATCTCCTTTTTTTCCACATGAGCATAAGCATGAGCTTATGCTTATGCTTATACTTATGCAGAAGCATAAGCATAAGCTCATGCTTATGCTCATGCATGAGCATGAGCTTATGCTTAAGTTTCTGCATAAGCTTATGCTTATGCATGAGCTTATGCGGAAATAGAGAATGAGAGAAGCATAAGCTTCTCTCATTCTCTATTTCCGCATAAGCTCCTTCTCTTTTTCCGCATGAGCATAAGCATGAGCTTATGCTCATACATGAGCATGAGATTATGCTTAAGTTTCCGCATAAGTTCATGCTTATGCATGAGCTTATGCGGAAATAGAGAATGAGAGAAGCTTATGCTTCTCTCATTCTCTATTTCCGCATAAGCTCCTTCTCTTTTTCCGCATGAGCATAAGCATGAGCTTATGCTTATGCATAAGCATAAGCATAAGCTCATGCTTATGCTCATACATGAGCATGAGCTTATGCTTAACTTTCTGCATAAGCTCATGCTTATGCGTGAGCTTATGCAGAAATAGAGAATAAGAGAAGCTTATGCTTCTCTCATTCTCTATTTCTGCATAAGCTCCTTCTCTTTTTCCACATAAGCTCCTTCTTTTTTTTCGCATGAGCATAAGCATGAGCTTATGCTTATGCTCATGCATGAGCCTGAGCTTATGCTTAAGTTTCCACATAAGCTTATGCTTATGCATGAGCTTATGCAGAAATAGAGAATGAGAGAAGCATAAGCTTCTCTCATTCTCTATTTCCGCATAAGCTCCTTCTCTTTTTCCGCATGAGTATAAGCATGAGCTTATGCTTATGCTTTCACATGAGTATAAGCATGAGCTTATGCTCATACATGAGCATGAGCTTATGCTTAAGTTTCCGCATAAGCTCATGCTTATGCTTATGCTGAAATAGAGAATGAGAGAAGCTTATGCTTCTCTCATTCTCTATTTCTGCATAAGCTCCTTCTCTTTTTCTGCATGAGCATAAGCATGAGCTTATGCTTATGCTTATGCTTATGCATAAGCATAAGCATAAGCTCATGCTTATGCTCATACATGAGCATGAGCTTATGCTTAAGGTTCCGCATAAGCTCATGGTTATGCGTGATCTTATGCGGAAATAGAGAATGAGAGAAGCTTATGCTTCTCTCATTCTCTATTTCCGCATAAGCTCCTTCTCTTTTTCCGCATGAGCTTGTGCTTATGCATAAGCATAAGCATAAGCTCATGCTTATGCTCATACATGAGCATGAGCTTATGCTTAAGTTTTTACATAAGCTCATGCTTATGCGTGAGCTTATGCAGAAATAGAGAATGAGAGAAGCTTATGCTTCTCTCATTCTCTTTTTCCGCATAAGCTCCTTCTCTTTTTTCGCATGAGCATAAGCATGAGCTTATGCTTATGCATCCGCATAAGCTCATGCTTATGCGTGAGCTTATGCAGAAATAGAGAATGAGAGAAGCTTATGCTTCTCTCCTTCTCTATTTCTGCATAAGCTCCTTCTCTTTTTCTGCATGAGCATAAGCATGAGCTTATGCTTATGATTATGCTTAAGCATAAGCATAAGCATAAGCTCATGCTTATGCATAAGTTTCCCCCTTCTTTCTTTCCCCCTTCTCTATTTCCCCCTTCTCTCATTCCCCCTTCTCTCATTCCCCCTTCTCTATTTCCCCCTTCTCTCATTCGCATAAGCTCATGCTCATGCGGAAATAGAGAATGAGAGAAGTATATGCTCATGCTTATGCTTCTCTCATTCTCTATTTCTGCATAAGCTCCTTCTCTTTTTCCGCATGAGCATAAGCATGAGCTTATGCTTATGCTTACGCATAAGCTCATGCATAAGCATGAGCTTATGCGGAAACTTAAGCATAAGCTCATGGTCATGCATGAGCATAAGCATAAGCTTATGCTTATGCTCATGCATGACCATGAGCTTATGCTTAAGTTTCCGCATAAGCTCATGCTTATGCGTGAGCTTATGCGGAAATAGAGAATGAGATAAGCTTATGCGGAAACTCATTCTCTATTTCCGCATAAGCTCCTGCTCTTTTTCTACATGAGCTTCCGCATGAGCTCATGCTGATGCTTATGCGGAAATAGAGAAGGAGAGAAGCATAATAGAGAATGAGAGAAGCATAAGCATAAGCTTATGCTTCTCTCCTTCTCTGTCTCCGCATAAGCTCATTCTCTATTTCCGCATAAGCTTACGCTTATGCTTCTCTCATTCCCCTCTCTCATTAAGCATAAGCTTATGCTTCTCTCCTTCTCTGTCTCCGCATAAGCTCATTCTCTATTTCCGCATAAGCTTATGCTTATGCTTCTCTCATTCCCCCTCATCTCTTTCCCCTTCTCTATTTCCCGTTTCTCTCATTCTCTATTTCCTCATTCTCATTCTTTTCTTTCCTTTCCATCTTCTTTCCCTCTTTCCTTTCCCTCTTCTTTCCTTTCCCTCTTCTTTCTTCTTGCCTATGCCTATGCCTATGAGAATGCTTATATTTGTTTTTTTGTTTTCTGTTTTCGTGTTTGTGTCTATGTTAGACATGGGATCACGTCGCTCATCTGATGAGTACGGACAGCCTCACAGGAGGAGAGCTCACGATCTATATGCTCCAGAGGACTTTGATTCCTCTCAGGCAACTACCCCGAGGACTACCCCTGGTCCGACTCCTCTCGGACCTAGCACTACGACTACCCTTGGTCCGACCCCTCTTCCACGTAGCACTGCGACTACCCCTCGGGGAACTCCTTTGCTAGCCGTGCATGGCTTTGTCGAGAGTCCCAATGAGTTTGTAGCACAGATGAGCGATGAGGAGGCAGCGAGATTCTTCTCTCTGCTCTCTCAGAGGACCTCCGCAATTCCTTCCCCTACAGGGATGGGTGGACGTACTACCTAGCCATCCCCTCGTGCCCCTTCGACTGCGGGATCATCACCTGCGCATGCCTCTCGCAAGGGAAGGAAGAGTAGGACGGGCGGCTCATGTTGTGCTGACTCAGGAGATGTAGACGAGTCAGCACACTCACGCTCCTTTAGGTCTCCACTTGGTCTGGAGACACAGTATCAGACAGGTCCCTTTCCCTCTCCTACTCCCACTGCTACTTCTCGCTTCAAAAGCACTCGTGCAGCTTCCACTCCTTCAGACTCGTCAGTCCCCCTTACTCATCAGGGGATCTCTCCTATCAAATCACATTTGCCAAAGAGATAATAGAAGATAAGAAGGGCAAAGCAGTGATGGTTGCCATGAGGAGGTTGATGAGTCATCACTTCAAGAGCGGCATAAATATCGATTGGCGGTATCAAGATGCCCAAAAGAAGCAGGCGGTGATCTATGAGTTAAAACAAAGATACCCTAATCTGCCAAATGTGGAGTTTAATGACGATTATATGCGAGAGCGCATGGGTTTGGTCCTGAAGCATCATAGATCAACCTTGCGTACTTCCATTACAAAGGAATTGGCTAAACCCAGCTGGGCAGACAAAGCTGATTGGAAGTACTTCAAGAAGCAACATAGGGACCATCCTGAAATGTTAGAGGGTCAGAGGAGGGCTACGAAGAGACGGCTGGACGTCATAGGTACTTCGCACTTTGGTGCAGGCAGACGGTATGCGTTGGAGGCAACCGTGGTAAGTCTACTTCTTCCCATTTAATGTATTGTTCTATTTGTTTTACTTACATATTACATGCACTTTAGCTAACTCTAACTCTCGTAAATTGGATCCACAGCAAGCTGTGATGGGTCATCTTCCTACAGATGTAGAGATGCGGCACGCATTTCGGATAGGAATAAAGCTGTGGTTCATTGAGTAAGAGGCAATGGGAGCGACAGTCGATTGGGCTGAGGTGGCTGCTCGCATGGTATAAGTTTACTCCTACTTGTAATCTCAATTTTTAATTTAAGTTCCAATCTAATTTTTGATTTATATGGTTCACTCTTAGGGTCAAAGCTCAAGCGTCCCATCATCAAAGGCAAGCGATCAACAGGGCCAAGGATCAGACACAGGTGGCGAGGACGAGGGAGAAGACGTAGGTGTCGAGGACCAAGGAACAGGCCAACAAGACAAAGATGATTCGGATTTGGATGAGTAGTGGTAGTAGCATTTTGTATATCCACTCGTTTGAGCAATTTTGTATCGCCCTTTCGACAGGGTAATTTTGTTACAAACACTGTTGTATATGTCCGACATGTATATGCATTTGTTACTCATCATTTCACAAGAACAATTTTGTATCACCCTGCAAGCAAGTGAAATTTTGTTATAAAAAACTTTCTTTTGTAATTACAAAAAAAAAAAAAGGATTAGTGGGGCTAAACAGGGCCAAAAGGAAGCCCTGTTTAGCCCCACTAACCCTTTTTTTTTACTTCTGTTAATCGTCGCTATATAGCGATGTTTACCAGTGTCGCTATATAGCGACAATTAACAGTGTCTGTATATAGCGACGTTTGCATCGTCACTATGTAGCGACGTTTGCCAGTGTCGCTATATAGCGACGCTCCTTTTCCGATGCTTTTAGCGACACTTATAGCGACGTTTGTGCCCATGAAAAAAAAAAAATTTAATGTAAAAAGCGTCGATATTCCATTGGAAAATGGCCTATGCCTTGTAGTGATTATATTAGTAAGTTTGGAAAAATCCTAATTCCCAATTTTTTAAATCCCAAAAATCAAAGGCTTTTTGTTTGATTTGTATTTGAGTTTTTATTTGGCTAAATATTATATCCTTCCATTAAAACTACTATGAGTTGAGACATCTATCCAATGGTGGTTGAGCTGATCTAGGTAGACTGGTAGGTAATTCAACAAGTTTCATTCTTTGATACAACGTGGGAGACAACTTTGATAACAATTATGCCCGAGATATGCATCTAAGGCCACACGCGCTTGCATTTCTAAGCTTTCCCTTAAAGTTCTTTGGTTGGTCAATGTAGAGACTGAATGAATTGTTCCCTTGACAAACTATCTTTGCGTACTTTACTTATGATTCTCAGTGGGTCAGCACATGAAACTGGTCTTTTGCAATGGGCTAAGAGGCTTTTTGTAGTCTAGTGGGGGTGCCAATTTCCTGAGCTTGTGTGGGTAGAATACTTTGCATTGCAACCCTCTCTTCTAGAGAATGGGAAGGAGTAACTAGTACAACGGCAGGGATGGGCAAGAAAGGGGGAGGGGTAGCACCTTGATTAGGGGCGAGTGGTTGCATTCTTTATTTCATTCGCTTATTTTAATAGATGCTCATTTCTGTCATCACCCTGTCTACAAGAGGATGCATAATTGCCTTGCTGTAATTTTCCAGTCATGATGTCATTCTGCTTTTTATAGCAGTCTTTAACCATATGACCCATTTTACCACAGTAATAGCATTCAACATTGTTGTTTGCATTTTGGCCTCTCTGCCATCCACCATGACCTCTTTGGCTCCCCCTGCCTCTAAAGTTACCACGTTCTCCTCCATAGGACTAGTTTTCTTGAATTTGTTGCATATTCTGATTTCTGTCATAGCCTCCAAATCAGCTTGCTCTCATAGTTGAGCTAGCAGGTTGTTCTCTTCTTAGGCCAGGGAGGTCTTCTGTGGATGGGAGGCCACCTCAAACCATCTCTAAGGGAGTTCAGATGGGCAAGGCAAAACCAGATGACTCCTATCCCTATCTGGGTGGAAGGACAGAAAGAGATACTAAGGACAATCAACTTGAAATGACACAAGAGAGACAAGAGTGGAACCTAGAGGAAGAAATTTAAATACATGTGGGATAATAACATTTTTGAGAAGCAGTCATGCCCTCTTTGGTTAATCGTGCACAAAAAGGAGTCTAGAGAGCTAGTCAAGCACAAACGATTGGTCACAGGGACTGAATTTCCAAGGGATGTAGGTGTGCTTAGGAGGACATCCCACACCTCTTTCTTAACCTTGTGATCCTCACCAACACACCATACTACCTCTCAATTATGTTTGCCTTCAATTGGGTGACACACTGAGTAGGCACCCCCTAATTGGAATGATATCTGAGTCTGCACGTTGGTGAATTTGCTTTTCTCGATGTGCAAAAGTTTTTAATGACAATGTTGTTGATGCTACTGATTTCTTTATGAATCTATGTATGCAACCAAGAACGAAGTGATATGCTACGAAAAAACCTCATAGTCTAGAACTAGATACAGGTGTTTGCCTAGAAAGAGGATGACCATACCCAACCATCGAGCTAGTTTAGGCAACCAATGACTTGCATCTTATCAAGCATGTGTATGATGTGCTCATCCCACTTCTTGCATCCCATTCACTTTCTACAAATGTCCTTCTTATTTGGCTTACATCTGTTGAAGCCTACAAACTTCTTGAATCAAGATGATCATGCATTGCTTCCACCTAGTCACAATAGGTGATTCAACATAGAGAAAAGCATGGCATGATAGGCATACTGTGCTTAAGCACTTGGAAAATGGTATGCTTGTATTATTGTATAATTCAAAGCTAGATCCCTTAAAACACATTTCAAACTTGATTCGAATGGGCCCTACAGGTACCTAAATTATTTCCTAATGGAGCAATATAGCTAAAGGATTTGAAAGAAAATTTGTTTCCCGAATTGTATAATGTATCCAATGAAACCCATTGGTGAGGGGAGTTAGCAATTGTGACAGATTGCCCATGGATAAGTCTATCATCCCTTAGACATGTTTTGAGGTCACCTCCCATCCATGGAAGGATTTATCTTGACAAAATTAGGTGTTTCTATAGATTTTTATTCCCTTCTTGTTAAGTCTGAGTGCTCCTTTCAAGTCCTCATCGCTTACCTATATGTTCGGCTAGATAATGTGGAACCATACTAAGTCTTCACTATATCTTCACTATAGAAGATACCCGTATTTCTTGAGAAGCCCTTCCACTTGATATACGAACAGTATACGAGGATGTTGACTCCCATGCTTATCACATTCCCTTCCATATTTTCGACCCTTTGGTGATACAAGTTTCATTACCCCAGTAGTGCTACATCAAAGGATGTCTACTCCTCTTGAGTCTGACTTTTTAAAGATTGCAAAGAATTAGGTAGCCCAGATTGAGTTAGGATCTTGAAATTCCTTAGTTATCCACTAAATCATGAATCTTTATGTTGACCTCTCAATATTCACAATCCCCAACCCTCCTTCATCTTTAGGAATCATTCACACTTGCCATTTAAGCTTGGCCCTCTTGTGATGGTTAATCGCCCCCCCCCTAAGAAGGATCGTAAAAGACTCTTGATTTTTCCTAAACTCTTTTTGGTTGGAGTCTAGTAGGAGATAAAATAAAGGATCGGGGGATAGATGTAGTGGTTTAGTGCAAACTTTCTTCTTGCGAGAGTTGGTAGGAGGCCTTGCCATTATCCTTTAATTTATCTATTACCCAATCACACCAATCATTTAGCGAGCATTTGAACCCCATAGGGATACCAAGAAGTCTAAAAATTTCTTTTTCTCTTATAACTTTAAATCCTTTATCTAAAAGGAGCTAGGGAGGTGGATTCCTGTTACCATGTACGCCTATTTTATCATGGTTAATTTTGGATCTTGAGGCTAGACAAAAAACATTAAGGCATTCCAAAACACTAGCTATTGATTTCTCATCATAGTGAGGGGTCAAGTTGGTATCATGAGCAAATTATTGACCAAAGATTTGAGGGTAGATATGAGGATGGAGTAAGAAGTGCAATAAGAGGGAGAGTAAGAGACAAGGGTGGGAGACCAAGGTGGAGCCGCATGAAATCAAACAAGGTAGAGAAGTGTGAAGCTTATGAGGGTGGTGGAGACAACAAGGGTGGAGTACTATGAAGTGGTTGAGGCTACATGACAATAAAATAGCCAGTGCCTACCGAGCCACCTTGATGAGCTTGATTGGCTATTTTGATCAAATTGCAGATGACAAGCAACTGGGTATACCTAGTAAGGGACACTAATTTAATAAATCTATTCCAACGTGCCACTTTGTTTCAAAGGGGGGAATGGCAAATCCCCAAACAACCTTTGAAGTGCATTGTATATTTTTTTGGCAATATAAATGGTATTGGATGGTTGTTCCATCATATGCAATCCGAGGGCTATAGGAGGCCAATGAGAATTTGATTGGGTGCAAGATCAGTGGCAGTTAAAGAGCGTGACTCCTAACTTTAGGCAACCCATGATAGTTGAGAGCATATGGATTTAATATTTGGAGAATGCACAATATGCACAACCTTGCGGTATGGATATCCACTGAGTATGGTTGATAACAATGATATGAGAGTTGCATGAAATTGCATTGCCAATTATGAACCAGGATTCAAGCCACCTTCTTACCATGCATTGCGTATGACAATGTTAGATAAGACATATGTAGAAAATAAAGAGCACATAAATCATATAATATTCAAGCAGCTGTATAACACCAGATGCACAATTGTCTTAAATGGGTGGACGAGCATAAAACGCCACGCTTTATTGAATGTGATCATTATATCTCCGCATGGGCAAGCCTTACACATGTCAATTAATGGCTCACATGTAAGGAAGTTGGGGACATATATGGCTAGTGTATTATCAAAGGTTATAAGAGAGTTAGTCCTTGAAAAGGTTGTTCAGGTTGTATTAGCCGGAAAAGAAATCGAGACCAGAGGCTAGAGGCTAAGCATGGTGACGCTCGAGGGCCATAGAGAAAAGGAGACCGTGAGGGCGAACCATTATCATAGGAGGGGAAGAGGAATTAGAACTGGAGGGAAGGAAGAGGGAGATTATGACACAAGGGGAAAAGGAGAGGGGGAAGAGAAGCATGTACATGATTGGAGGAGGAATTTAGAGATGGAGACATCAAGGGAAGAGAACCATACTTTATTTGAAAGAAGGGATGAGAGGGAAATATCAAAATACTAGCTAGGTGGCTTTACAAGAATGAGCATGTCTCATCAAGGAATAGCCCCCTCCTTTTATAGCCAAAAGAGGGGGTCTCTCCCCATTAATGTATCCTCCCACATGCATGGTGTGTGTGGAAAAGTCTCCCATGTGGGCTAGGTGGTTATGCACTCTCAATTGTGTGCGACAACCCTTTGCCTCAATTTTCCACATAAATCAAGCCCCATATCTCAAGTCTATGATACTCCCTTGGTCTCTTTCCAATTTTATGATATGTTCAAACCTCTAGGAGGACAAGTGGAGGGTTGGCACAAGGAATCTTGCCACCTCATCCTACTTTCCCCATTATTTAACTTGCTTTCTTGGACCTTCTATACCTCCCCCACATGGGCCTATCCCATATGGAGGGAATAACTCAATATAATATCCATCTCCACCTATTTTATATTGCTTCTCCTATGGACTTTGAGCCATATCTCACTAAATGCAGCCTAGGTAGAGGGGTGGCACATGGAGGAGCCATGCCACCTTACATTTTATAATATTACTATCCTGGATTATGTACAACACACCTTATGGGTCCTCTTACATGGAAGGGTGGCACATGGTCATGCCTTGCCACTTCAACCTTGGGCCCTATGCACACCATATTTTATTATACTATTGCCACATATACAAACACACATACATATTAATGCCTTTTTCCTTAGACAATTTTATCCATAACAGTTCCCCCCCCCAAGCAGGGAATGCACAGAATTTCCATGCCTGGGTCCATCACGCACAAAGAAAGGCTTGAGGTAACGCTTGTTGATCACCTTCTTGCCATATGGTTCATGTAGCTCCTGAACTTGTATAGACCCATTGCTACATTCCTTGACGACTTTGTATGGACCAGTCCACAGTGGCAGAAACTTCTTATCCATTTGGTGGTCCAATTTGTTATCAAAGCATAGCACAACATCCCCCTCAGCAAAGTGTCTTCCCATCCCTTGCAAATCTTAGCATCCAAGCGGGCCTTTTGTCGATTCTTTTGGATCTCTGTTTGGTGTAGTGCAAGGCATCGAGTTTCATCTAACTTCTCGAGTTGTACCAATCTGGCCTCTACATGTTCTTCTTCTGTCATCCTCTGTTCCTGTGCCAATCTCAAGGCCGGAATCTCTATCTCTAGTGGTAAAACTACCTCAGTACCATACACCAACTCGAAAGGAGTGTGACCTGTAGATGTTTTATGAGTGATGTTGTAAGCCCACATGGCTTCAGTGACCTTCTGATCCCATTGGCTCGTGTTCCCTATGGCCATTTTTCCCATGGTTTTACAAAGGAGGCCATTGGTCTGCTCTGTTTGGCCCATGGATGCTGGATAATAGATGCTAGAAGTGTGATGATCAATACCCATGCGATCCATGAGTAACTCCACTGCTTCATTTAAGAATGGACTCCCATGGTCAGAGACTATCTCCATGGGTGTCCCAAACCTTGTGCAGATATGTTCAAATATGAAATTTGAAACTGCCTTGCCATTTGCAGCAAGGAGGGCGATAGCTTCAGCCCACTTAGTGACATACTGAGTGGCTACCAAAAGATACTTCTTTTTGCGGGTAGTCATGGGCAAGGGTCCGACAAAATCTATTCCCCACTTCTGAAACGGATGGATGGACATCACTGGGTGATGTTGCCCAGGATGCAAATCCTTCCTACCAAAGAATTGACATGGTTCACAGGTTTTGCAATACAAAGTGACATCCTTGAACAAGGTCGGCCAATAGTATCCAGCATGTAAAATCTTCTTAGATGTATAGTCACTGGCATAGTGGCCTCCGCAAAATCCATCATGATAATGCTTTAATACCTTAGGCACTTCATCTACATCAATGGCCCATCTTAGTACCCCATCCATGCCTTGACGGTACAACACCCCATCAAGGAGGGTGTAGCGCCTACTATCTCTGTGGATCTTCTTTCTCTCATAGCTAGTACTTTCTGAAGGAAAGGAGAAAGTAGTCAAAAACTTGTACATACCACCATACCAAGGATCCCAAACTTCTATGGCTGCTACAAGGGTTACATCAAGGCACTCCTCTAAATCAATCAAAGCATTCTTCAAGTTGGAACAACCCCCTTTTACAATTTTGAAAGAAAAATCATATTCTTGTAGAATTGCCAACTATTTGGCCAACCGGCCCATGGGATTTGGTGATTGAAGAACCTGCTTTGCATGACCAGTGCCAGTGAGTATAAAGAAGGACTTTCCAGCCACATAATGCTTAAATTTCTCAATGCAAAACACCAAAGACAAGGCATGCTTGTCAGCCTCTAAATAGCATCGCTCAGTGTCGAGCAATTGTCGAGAAGCAAATCGAACGGGATACATGAACTGATCCTCCCCTTGCTGGAGAAGAATACCTGCCAGAGTGTGCTCACCAAACCCAAGATTGATATAGAAGGTCTTCGACTAGTCTGGATTGCATAGAATGGGTTCTGAAGCCAGAGCATTCTTGATTTGTGCAAACCCATGATCACAATCCTCATCCCAAGAGAAATCAACCCCATCTTTTAATAGCATAGTCATGGGTCGTGTCAAAGCAGCATATTGATCAATGAAGCGGCGATAGTATCCTGCTAGATTGACAAATGAGCATACCTGACGTTTGGTTGTAGGCAGGGAGAGCTTGAGGATGGCTTCTACCTTCTCGGGGTCAAGCTTGACGCCCTTGGATGAGACAACATGTCCCAATAACCTCCCTTGAGTGGCTCCAATGGTGCATTTCTTAGGGTTGAGACTGCCATTTGCATCATTGACCCTTTGGAAGGCCAATCTAACCTTCATGATGTGCTCCTTACGTGACGAGAATATACAGAAATCATCTAAAAACACCTCCAAGAAATCCCCCAAATAAGGAGCAGACACCATCTGCATAAATCTTTGAAAGGTAGCAGGAGCATTGGTGAGGCCAAATGGCATTACTTTGAATGCAAATGTCCCCCAGGGTGTGGCAAATGTGGTTTTAAGCACATATTCCTCGGCAATTTTGATTTGATAAAACCCAGAGTAACCATCACAGAAAGTATACATCTAATGACCACTTACCTTCTCAAGAATGAGGTCTTGAAAGGGAAGAGGATGATGATCCCTCTTGGTGGTGGCATTGAGTTTCTTATAGTCGATGCAGACCCGCCACTTGTTGTTTTTCTTTGGGGTGACTACCACTGGTGAAACCCATTCAGTATTGTGAACCGGAACAATAAACCCAGCCTCTACAAGCTTCTGCAACTCTGAGCACAAAGCATCGGTCTGCAGGGGCCCTAATCTCCGATACTTCTGAGCCACAGGCTTCACATCAGCAGGCTTCAGCTCTATCTTGTGCTCTATGGCAGTCACATGGCGAAGGTGGTGGTAGCTAGTTGCAAAGAGGTCAGGAAAATCTTTGAACATTTCGAGAAACTCATCTTTCTCACTTGGAGTGAGGTCTGAAGAAAGCATTGATTCGAGCTATTGAGGACTAGCTGTTATCCTTTTTGTAGGTGGTAGGGTCGGAGACACCCCCATCATGTAAACTTCCTCCTCTTAGAATTCCTCCCCCCCATCTGATTCTTCCATGGACTCAGACACTGAGGATGAGAGAGTTTCACTATCATGCTCCTCTTCTTCTTCCGGTTCCATGGCACCAGGTTGCACTGGGATCTTCTCCTTGGAAGCACCAAAAGACATGTGTCCTGTCTTCCAATAGCTGACGGCATCACTCTTTCTCAACCATGGTCTCCCGAGTATGGCTGGGTAACTTCTGCCTATATCTTCAATGTCCACTACATAGAAATTGACAGTGGTGGTCAACCCATTGACAGTGATGGGCAAATCCTCAATGACTCCCATGGTGGCGAGTCATCGACCATCTGCTACCTTGATTCGAGTGGAGGAACGCCTTGTACATTTCAAATTCAATTTCTTCATGATTCGGGGCACCATGATATTACATGTAGCTCCCCCATCAACACACACATTTTTGACATGGTAGTTATCTATGATGACATCTACTGTATGTGGGTGCCGATCAATTTCTTTAGAGATAGAAGATACCTCTCGTACCTTTCCCTTTTTCTTGCTCTTCCTTGTTGAGAGACCTTGCTGCACCTCACATCTCACCTTAGGGCTTAATGCTATTAGTTGAGGAAGTGTGATGCTCAAAGACCGATGAGCAAGGTTCTGAACGACCGAATAGTTCTCTTGATCTGAGCCGATGGGAAAATCCGAGCGTGACCACTTACTCCTACGAGATCTTTTAGTCTTCTCTGCTGGTGGGTCTGCCATCTCAGCATCTGAGGGCTCTGAGAAGGACACCTTCTTCCTAGGGCGGCCCGGTCCATGGTTTGGAGAGGGGTCCGAGGTGGCACGACTTCTTTTCCCAAGGTTAAGGATCTCTACATCAGAATCCTCAGTGCCCGACTCACTTAGAAGATTCACCCTTGGAATATTGGGGCATTTTGTGCGATAATGACCCTTCTGGTGGCACTCGTAGCATAACACATTAGCATGGTCTCTTGGAGGGCGGTTGGCTTGATTTCTGATGCCCACCATCTCAAGCCGAAGATCATTCAAGGCCTTGGCTAGGTCATTGACTCCAGGTTCTATTGCAGGGGGGGCTCTTTAGCTGGAGGGGCCATGGGAGTAGAGAGGAGGGGGGCTCGTGGGTGAGGCTAGGAAAATCTTCGAGGCAGAGGGTGAGGATATACACCTTGTTGAGGGTAAGCATCTAAGGGAGGACCATACATTTGAGGTGGAGGCAGTGGATACATCCCTGATGAGGGGTGGGGGTATGCCCCTGAGTTTGACCCCCCAGGTTGTTGTTGTAGGAATTGAGGGGGTTGCGGAGGGACAATCATCTTCTTTGAAGTGGGTTCAGACCTCAGGGGGGTCACTATGTATAAACCCTCTATATCACGTGCATTCAAGGCCTATATTTAAAATCCCTTATCTGTAAATTTTTTCATTAATAAAATGTACCCCTTTTCTATACAAATCTGTAAATTTTTTCCAAAACTATTTAAAATAGTCCCTTATGTATATTTATTTCTGTAAATTTTAGAAATAAAAAATATCCTTCTGTTGAACTCACGTGATAGGGTTACATATGATGAGTGACCCCCCCGAGGTTCAGACTGAACTTTATCAAACTTTTGAGCAATCTCATGTGCTAGCACCATAGTTTCTGGATTCTCCCATTTAAGCTTGAGGAGGAGTTCATCACTTGCTCCTGCTACAAGGTAGCCCAGCACATGCTGAGTCATTCCAACTCGAAATTCGGCACTGTCCTCCTGCGTGGCAATTAAACGGTCTAGGAGCACGGGCGCTCGATCCACATATCGACGTGCCATCTCAGCTTTTGACTGTTTCAAGTTTGCCACCTGCAGGTACACATTCTTCGGCTCCTCTTCTTTGCCAAAATACTCAATCATCGCTGCTATCAACCTTGGCTAGCTTTGGGAACGTCTTCGGCTTGCTTCTCATACCACACTTGAGCCAAACCCTCTAGAAATGTGGGAAGAACCAACAGCCATCTGTCTTCAGTAAGAAAGTTGAGAGAAACGCAACGGCACTTGAAGGCCACAAGATACTCATTTGGATTCTCTTCCACCCGTCCACAAAACACGAGAATGTTAGCCATGCTTGAAAGATAGAAAAGAGAGGCTTATCTATGAACAAACAATAGAAAGAGGAAGTTTGAAGTGAAAATCGGGTGAAGATACATCCACAAAGCACACATAGGCAGGGTAGGGTGTGACTAGTGTAGTGTGAAATACTACACAGGAAGAATCTTCAGCATAGAATAGCACATAGACAATCTTAAAAGGACCAACCCTCATGATATCACATCCATCTTTACAAGTGAGGGTTAGAGGCACGGCGTTGCATGAGGTTGTTCATCAAGGCAAACAAGAATGCCATGACAAATGTCAACAGTTGGAGAGCTTGCACATCACCTTCAGCTTCTTCCAATTCTTGTAGTCACCATGCTATTTCTTCAAGGGGTGTGCAGTCTGGCATCCTTCTTTTGAGCAATGTTCTTGAGGACCTTTCTGATGAGCTTCCGAAGTCGGTGAACTCGTATCAAGTATGCCCAACACTTAGTCTCATGATGACCACAACCTTTGCATTCCTTACAAATGATCACCCTCCTTCGTGGCTTGCAGCTTTGTTGGAGTGGTGCTTCCACTTGCGTCATGCATGATTGAAGTACAAGCTTCACGTGCCAAGAAATCAGCAGCTAGATTTCGAGCTCGAGGGATATGCTGAATTTTTACCTCTTCAAATTGGTTGCAAAGTTCCAATGCTTGTTGATCTCATGGAACCAAGCCTTTGCTCCGCACCTTCCACCTTCCACTAACTTGTTCACACACTAGTTGAGAATCTCCTTGCACCTCTAGTTGCTTGGCATGATGTTCTTGTGCCTTTTGTAGCCCAAAAATGATCGCCGAGTACTCAGCTTGATTGCAAGTACTTGCAGGTGAAGACTTGTTGTAACAATACTCCTCACCACCTGGTGAAGTGAGCTTCACACCCATGCCAGCCACCTTGGTCGAAGGTTTGTAAGCTCCATCAAATTGAAGAATCGAAGATGTCATCACACCAAGACTTAAATTCGGACATCCCAAGTTTCTCGGTAGTCCAAGATAGGTAGGAGGAGAGCGTGGGGAGAATTCAACACTTGAGCCAAACATTCAGCATCAAATAAACTTGCAATCCTTTGTTGATAGTTTATCTTAAGACCAAAAAGAATTACAGCTTGAAGCTCGAAATGAGGCACAAAAGGTTGATTAGGTACAAATGGATTCCTTGGTCGAAACATTACCAACCATAGCCAAGGCCTAGAAACCTTTGTAGTGAGATTGAGAATAAACCATTCAGGACGAGCTTATCCACAGGAATCAATAAGCAGATGTGCCAAATCTCCCCCCAAGCTTGGGGAGCATCTGACCCTTCGATGAAGGACACCGTTTTAATTACCTCTGAAGCAGCAAGTAGTTTGAGCACCGCACAATGAGTAGAAGTAAAATCAAAATTCTCCCATTGTATCAATAGTTCTTCACCATGAATCATCCATGGTGTATCATTCCACCCGTCATCTCCTTTAACAATGCACTGGTGGACAATTAGCCATTGAAGGTGGACATAAAGATCAAGGAAGACATCTCGTGCATTGGTAGCCATAAGGTGCAGAGGACCAGGCACCAATTCCTTAAACGCATCGAGAAGTGACATAAATGTCCACCCTCCTCATGTGGCGTGCGTCCGTGAAGTGAGCTTTGAGAAGTTTTGAATCGGCGATCTAGCAGGAGATGTGGATAGAGCACATAAAATGAAGTATTTTTGCTTTTTATAGCAAGAGCAAACTCCCTATGGTTAGAGAGTTACAGTTCCTGCGATTTCAATATATGAACAAAAATCATTACATTTTTACCACTTCCAACTTGTTGGCCCAATGATAAGTCTCTCTTTTGTGAAGGGGGAGGTCTTGGGTTCAAATCCTACTCTTTAATAAAAAGAGAGGAGAGGAGAAGAGAATGAGAATGAGAATGAGAAGAAGAATATGAGAAGAGAGAGGGGGCATGGGATCTGTTGTTACAGTTTTGCAGGAACTCATAAAACTGTCCGTGACCAGAAGCCGCAGCACTCTAGAGAACTGTCGCGCGGGCAATAGATGCATGGAGCGAGAAGACTGTCCATGACTAGAAGTTGCAACAACCCAGAAAACTGTCGCACAGTCAAACACAGTAGACGCGCGAATCGAATGCGCGCACAGTAGCTTAGAAGGAGCACAGATGGTATAGTTTTGTGGATGCGACTGGTACGAGTAGAAGATTCGCCACTAGCCATGGAGATTCATATCCCAGCAGCCACACCAATTCTATTAGCCGGAAAAAAAATCAAGACTAGAGGCTAGAGGCTAAGCATGGTGACGCTCGAGGGCCATAGAGAAAAGGAGACCATGAGGGCGAACCGTTGTCATAGGAGGGGAAGAGGAATTAGAAGTGGAGGGAAGGAAGAGGGAGATTATGACACAAGGGGAAAAGGAGAGGGGAAAGAGAAGCATGTACATGATTGGAGGAGGAATGTAGAGATGGAGACATCAAGGGAAGAGAACCATACTTTATTTGAAAGAAGGGATGAGAGGGAAATATCAAAATACTAGCTAGGTGGCTTTACAAGAATGAGTGTGTCTCATCAAGGAATAGCCCCCTCTTTTTATAGCCAAAAGAGGGGGTCTCTCCCCATTAATGTATCCTCCCACATGCATGGTGTGTGTGGAAAAGTCTCCCATGTGGGCTAGGTGATTACGCACTCTCAATTGTGTGCGACAACCCTTTGCCTCAATTTTCCACATAAATCAAGCCCCATATCTCAAGTCTATGATACTCCCTTGGTCTCTTTCCAATTTTATAATATGTTCAAACCTCTAGGAGGACAAGTGGAGGGTTGGCACAAGGAATCTTGCCATGTCATCCTACTTTCCCCATTATTTAACTTGCTCTCTTGGACCTTCTATACCTCCCCCACATGGGCCTATCCCATATGGAGGGAATAACTCAATATAATATCCATCTCCACCTATTTTATATTGCTTCTCCCATGGACTTTGAGCCATATCTCTCTAAATGCAGCCTAGGTGGAGGGGTGGCACATGGAGGAGCCATGCCACCTTACATTTTATAATATTACTATTATGGATTATGTACAACACACCTTATGGGTCCTCTTACATGGAAGGGTGGCACATGGTCATGCCCTGCCACTTCAACCTTGGGCCCTATGCACACCATATTTTATTATTTTATTGCCACATATACAAACACACATACATATTAATGCCTTTTTCCTTAGACAATTTTATCCATAACAGTTGTCATGGATAATGCGATTGTAAAAAGGCAGGTAGAATATTGTAAAGGGAGTATACCAATCTATATGCATTTGTGTGTCCTATGCATACTTTAAATCTTGCATTGTTCAAAAGATTGGTATAAACAAGTGCCATGGTTCAAAGAGATCATTTGTGAGGCTCGAGACATCACGAAGTTAATGTAAAGAATAAGGGAGAGAGATAGGAGACTCAAGTTCAGCTTTCTTCACAACACACAAAAGAGAGAGGACACAAGGTTGGAGGGTGAAGCCTTTCTTCACTTTTGCACACAACAACAATACAATAGAAGAGGGAAATACCCTATATGTCAAAACCTAGAATACGTGGTTCATATGTGAACCCAAACCAAAACATACGTGGTAGTCTAACTACACCACGAGTACAACTAACATAGGCGGTGACATAAATGATAGTCATCCAGGAGATATGTCGGGGATAGAGCTTGATATCTCAACACTCCCCCTCAAGCTCAAATCCATCTCACATACACCAAGCAAGCTCCTAAATCTGCGAAGCTTCTCGGTACCCAATGCCTTCGTAAAGATATCAGCCACCTGCTCCTCAGTGCTGACATAGACAAGATCAATCTCACCAGCTAGAACCTTCTCTCTCACAAAGTGATAATGCACCTCAATGTGCTTCGTTCTAGCATGATAAACTGGGTTATTAGCAATCATGATGCTGCTAATGTTGTCACAATGAATGACAACTGCTGCATGAACTGACTGTCCCATATCTGCAAGTAGCTTCCGTAACCAAGCTACCTCACATGCAGCCATTGCTGCACCCCTGTACTCAGCCTCTGTGCTCGACAAGGCAACTGTTGGCTGCTTCTTGCTGCTCCAACTGATGGCACCACTCCCAAGGGAAAACATAAAACCACTAGTAGATCTCCTGTCTGAGACACTACCAGCCCAGTCAGCATCTGTGTATCCATGTACCTGTAATGCACACCCAGCTTCATAGAACAGTCCATAATGCAATGTGGACTTCACATACCGCAGTATGCGCCTAGCCGCATCCAAATGTGGCTTCCTCGGTGCCTGCATAAACTGACTCACCAGCCCCACAGCATAGCTCAAATCTGGTCTGGTTATAGTCATGTAAATCAAGCTACCTACTATGCGCCTGTACATAGTAATATCTTCAAGAAGCTCACCTGACTCTGCATTGAGCTTCACATTCTGCTCCAATGGAACAGAGATAGGCTTACAGCCTGTCATCCCATATTTGGACAGCATGTCCAAACCGTATTGCCTTTGCAACAGCCATATCCCACTTGGGGATCTAATAACCTCAATGCCCAAGAAGTAACGCAGCTCTCCCAAATCCTTCATCTCAAATTTCTGCTTCAACAGCAGCTTCACTTCATTAATGTCTGCATCACTATCACCTGTAATAATCAAGTCATCAACATATATGACTATAAGCACAATCCCTCTGTTTGTCCTTTTCACATACGAAGCATCCATCAGGGTTAAATCTAACCTGCAGACCTTGCTCAACCATCTGGCCAACTGAAACTAGGTTCTTAGTGATTTTTGGAACATGAAGTACATCTGCCAAGTACTTTGTTTTGCCATCTTGCATAGCCAATGGCACTTTACCAACCTCCGTAATTGGGTGCGCAGTATCATCACCTGTCTCAACATAACCTGGCTTATCCAAATTTCTGACATCATGAAACCACTCACCATGACTGGTCATGTGGTTAGAGGCACCTGAATCAAAATACCAAACATCATTGCAAGCTGCAGCATCTCCTGACATGGAGTTAACCATATGCTGCATCACAAAAAGGTGCTCATTTCTGTCGTCACCATGCCCACTTGATGATGCATAGTTGCTTTGCTGCAACTTTCCACTTTTGATGTCATTCTGCTTTTTATAGCATGTATTCTCCTTGTGTCCAGGCTTTCCACAATAATAGCATTCTGTGCTGCTATTTACTTGCTGGTTCCTTTGCCATGAACCACGGCCTCTTTGGCTCCCCCTGCCTCTAGAACTACCATGTCCTCCTCCATAGGACTGGTTTTCCTGTTGTTGCTGTTGGTTCTGATTTCCTGCACGGCCACCAGAACGGCCTCTTCCTCTACCCCTGCCTCTACCTGTATTCGAGTAGAAAGCAGTCTCTTGAGAAGTTGAGGTGGCTGAACCACCATTCCTTTGCTCTTCACTCAGCAAGAGAGCAATAAGTTCCTGAAAATCAGGAAATGTTTCACGGACTCCAATGGATGTCCGAAATTGTGCATAATCTTTCCCAAGACCATTCAAGGTCACGGACACTAAGTCCTCATCATCAACAGGTGCTCCAATGGAGGCAAGAGAATCTGCAAGGCCTTTCACCTTCAAGGAATACTCATTTATATTCATATTTTTCCTTTGCACATTGTGCAACTCCTGCTTTAGCTGCATCTTCCGTGCTTTGGTATTTGTGCTATACAGCTTCACCAATGTATCCCATGCCTCCTTAGGCGTCTCTAGATCCTGTATATGCACAATCATAGAATCTGAAATGCTAACGGACAGCCAATACAGGCATTTTCTGGCTTTTTCATGCCATTCTTTAAAGGCCTTCAATTCAGCAGGAGTGGGAGTAGCACCCAAAACTAGTTCTGCAGTTTCACCACTGATGTAATCCCAAACTCCCTTTCCCATAAAGAAGTTTGTCATCCTGAACTTCCATGCTTGGAAGTTGTTCTTGTCAAGCTTCTCACTGACAATGGTAGACAGATTCTCAGACATTTTACAAATCACGAAATGCAACAGCAACCTGTAAACACAGCAAATGCCTCAGAAGGGCAAATAGCAAAACTTCTGCAAAGAGCCTCACAGGGGCAGATCTGCAACACTGACGAAAGTGGTATTTCACCACACAGTCACTTCCTCGTGACAATTTTGCATCAACAGGCAACAGGCATGAATCTGCAACTCCCAATATCTCTGCACATAGGCATACGATGCAATGTCTGTGGCACCTTTCCACCGACTAGCCGTGCGGTGGTCGCACAGCAAAAACAGGGCCTTTTTCTGAGTGCCTGCGAAGAACTTCCGCCTTCAAAACGGGCCCCGAAACGGCCTCAGATCAGAAAAATAAAGTCCTCTCAATCTGAAGCAGTGCACTCCTGCACTTCTGGCTGTGCTACCTGCAGAGATTTGCTCCCAAACTCGAAATAGGAAAGCTACACTGGTCCTCTTACCAGGACACCAGAAACTTGGCTAGCTTTCTTGAGCTCCTTACCACGAACAAGGCTCTGATACCATGTAAAGAATAAGGGAGAGAGATAGGAGACTCAAGTTCATCTTTCTTCACAACACACAAAAGAGAGAGGACACAAGGTTGGAGGGTGAAGCCTTTCTTCACTTTTGCACACAACAACAATACAATAGAAGAGGGAAATACCCTATATGTCAAAACCTAGAATACCTGGTTCATATGTGAACCCAAACCAAAACATACGTGGTAGTCTAACTACACCACGAGTACAACTAACATAGGCGGTGACATAAATGATAGTCATCCAGGAGATATGTCGGGGATAGAGCTTGATATCTCAACAGTTAATACGATCAAAGCAACATCTTGAAGCAATTTTTATGTCTCATGATGGTTCTACCATGGTGCAATTACTAGCCAACCATGAGATTTGCTAAGTACTTCTACACTTTGTAATTCGTAGTGAAAAATAAGAGTTTTCTTATAGAGACATTTCATTTTGATGCATTTGATTGATGGATGCCAGAGTTGACCGATAGAGCAACAAAGGAGAAAATACATGACTTGAAAGAAACATTGGGATGCCTTGCATTATGGAAATGATTTGAGGATGCTGCTAATGTTATGAAACTTCTTTTTATGTGCTTAGGGCTTTGGACTCAAAGGATCCAACAATCGGAAAGGCATGGATGCACTTTTGGAGTATTGAGCAAGCTATTATTACAAGGAATTCCCTTGCTTGCCCAGACCAAGAGAATGAGAGAAGACCATTCAATGCTATAAAATGCAAGGAATTGTGGCATTTTTTTAGGCCTTGATGGTAGCAAGCTCACAATCCATTGCATAGTGTTGGGTAACTTTTAGACCTGGAGTGGTGGAATATGAAGCTCGAAGAAATCCCACTTGTTAGCATGACCTTCATAAGGTGGTGCGACAATATTGTTCCCAAAACCATGAGTTTGCAAAGTGTTGTAATGAGTTAGCCAAGCATCAATGCAAGGAGGGGCTATTTGCATTGAGCAATGTTCAAGAATTGGCAAAAAATATAGCTACTTGGAAATGGTGAGTGATGAATGGTGGCACGTGTGAGCTTCTATGCCTGATTGCAATGAGGGTTCCTTCTCAGACATGCTCAAAAAACTTGGGCTCATAAAGAAATTGGAGTCATTACAAGTACATTCATAGTACTTTACAAATAGACTTGTAGAGGATTGGGTTGAGAAGTTAGTGTACATCTATGCTAATCATAAAACCCTAGAAATAGTAGAAGATGTGGGATATGAGGCGAAAGTTCAAAAATGGACCTACAATATCCCACCTGATGCTATCCAACCTGAAGGAGTCCCATCATTGCATATTCTAGAACCCCAAGAAAAAGATGAAGCTGGTTCTTGATGGTGTAATATTCGAGGAGGATAGTGATGAGGAGGATGAATCCGATGAAGATGAAGGAAATAATATTTTCCTTCCACATGGATCTGAAGAAGAGGATCCACATGCACCCTCCAATGCCCTGGACAATTGTGACTCGGTGATTATCACTTCAGTACGACCACACATAAGCTTGACCACATAAGATGAGAAGTCCACCTGGATACCCTTAATGAAGTGTGCATATAAGAATTTGGCAAAGTGCATCTCCACTTCATTATGTTGTAGTGCCTTTCCATATACCTCAATATTCCTGGCATTTTGCCGAATCTATTCGCCTTTTGGAAATTTGCTATCTTCCATCTCCCATGCTGGTTGGGCGCGGGTGCTTCCTTGGTGCTTCCATCTCCCTCTGTTGTTCTTCTACATCTCCTTCACCTGCCTTCTTCGGGCTTCTTCTTCATTGTCCTCTAAGGGCCATATTGCCAAAAGATCTTGTTTGGAGACAAGCTTGTTCACTTCTTTCCATTGCATGCTTGCAAAATCAATGCCCATGATGTTGATTGCTAGTTCGTATGTGATTTTTATTGACAAAAGATGTAAGGAATGATACATATACTATTAGAAACATGCAAAAATTAAATTATTAATCATGTTGCCCTCCATGCTGAGCATACATAGATGTACATGCAATAGTGTAACACAGTATTAGATAAAGTGGGACGAAAGTTGCATTTTGGGAATTTCGAAATTGGGTGGATTTTATTAAAATTGGTATTGCATCAATACACTCCCATACCTGTGGATCCAACCTATTCTCTGCACAATACTTGTTCCAGCAATCAACATAGGCATCTGCATCACTGAGCCCCTTTCTCTTAACTGATGGTGCCCAATACTGAATTAATAATTTCTTGAAATTAGGAGAAGCAGCATCCATCTCGGCACTTGATATGGCAACCCCAAGCCATATGGGGTATATAGGATCTGATGGCCTCACCAAGACGAAGTCACCTTGCTTAACATCCACCATTGGTCTAAACTCTTCCCTCGGCTTACCTTTTAGAGGCCCACAATAGTGATCATTCCATTCCTCATAGCCTTGGAAATCATTAATGCAAGCATCTATATCATCCTCCTCATCAGGAGATTGTGTTCTTGGCCAAAACTCTCTATACACTCCTATCTCTGAGATGTTTTCCTATTCGAGCTCACCGATCATGGTTTTCCAATAGTCTATCACTGGCCTAATGTAGGACTCATAGGATGCATTCTTTCCACTTGCACATTTTTCCCAAAACTTAATGTAATCCTTTATCCCTGATATTACTAGCAAGTGATCTCTCACAAATGCAGCCATTGGCAGTATATCCGGACAACCTGTTGGCAACAATGATCGACCCTCACTATCTTTCTTTTATAGCTCGATTCCCCCTCCAATTCGGTGATTTTGGATGCACCTTGTACTGCATCATTGGTATGTCACCTTGCATGTAAAATCGAAATTGTAATGGCTTTGCATGTCCAACTAGCATTTCTTGCCCATCACATAGGTAGCCATCTACATAATCCTTGAAGTTAGGAACCCGTGTAAGAACAAATGGTGCCAGAGAAGATGATGTACATTTTTTGAATGTATTCATCACATGCGGGAAAGTGAATGTTTGTCCCACCCGCAAGCTCTTAGAAAACCTGCTGAACATTGCATTAATGTCCTCATGTGTGTGCCCTACCATCAAGAAGCCCAATTGAACTGTCTTGAAAATGCCCCTTGCTACAAGAAGAGAAAGGTATGCAAACAAGTATCTATTTTTGTTCTCAGACCCACAATTATCTAGTTGGAGTAGCAAGTTCTCTGGCAACTTTTGGAATGGTGGCTCAATAGCAACACTCCCCTCTAAAGAGGGTGGGTTTTCTCTTGTATTTGACGGAAAAAAATTCACGCATGTGTCTGTAGCCCTTGCAATGGAAGTTGGCATGGCCTCCGTGACAGACTTTGCACCACTTTCTGATACAATTTCTAGATTTGCATTTGTGATCGTGACATCTACATTTTCAGACAAGCTAGCTCCACTTGTGGAAACATGTGCACTTTTAGAACTGTAATGGGAGTCCAAAGCGTTTCTTGAACATAGAGCATTCAAAAGGCGAGCATTGCTTCTAGGAATCCCATTGGTAGCAAGGTCTCCAAGGTCATGCATATCCATCCTCTCGAGGTTGCACAAACAAATTGAGAGTGATCCAATCGTCAGGTTGGGATCAGATGGCCACAAACCATTGAGGGTGAAGTGTCCATAATGACCGTTTCCATGCCCATGGGTAATCATTCCAATGAGTGAAACCTGTAATTGCCATGCAGAATCGGTGTCCTTGGACCTCACCCGAAGTCTTGGAATTGCCATCTTTTTTTGGTCCATCTTATCATGGATTATGCATACATACTTTTTTGGATCCATCTCGGAGTACCTACGCCATGCATAGTGTAAGTTCCTACAACTTTGTTGCTGTATCATATGCATCTTTCTCTCTTCCATCAGCGAATTGCGCTCATCTTGACTTTTTGTGGCTGCCAATTGAGCCTTGATCCGGGTGCATAAGCTACATTTAGAGAATTCACTCGTCTTAGCAAGGGCTACATTTTTTAAATCTGATTTCCAAATCCTGCCAAATGTGGATGTGGATAGGCTCTGATAACCACGTTGATTAAGTGAAGTGTTGACCTCACGTAGGACGTCTATCTTCTTATACACTTCAGGTATCACTTGCTGTGTCTCTCTAGAACCATCCTGCATGGTTCTACTCTTGTGAGGCATATGCTTTGTGCTATTATCCACAAAGTGTTGAATGAGAGCCCTTCCCATACCTATGTGCTCCCTGATCCTCCTCACAATCCCTGAATCGCCATGCACATATCACTGCACACCACTCTCAAATTGCTCCCTATATCGATAAAATGATGTCCTTGGAATTCCATGCATCTCATACCATGCTCTACAACAGACATCCCGACCATTTATCCTGAAGTTGTAGCATATCCTCCCTGTGTAGTCATGATGCCAAGCCGTTGACAACACATCGTATATAAAGTTTGTACGAGACTCCAAGGAGCTGCCCCAAAAGTTCTTCCTTAGATTCATTAAGAGATCTCGCTCTGCATGTTGGCAACACCTACTCCCACAACAATCGATGGAAGAAACCTGCTGCACCGAATCTACTAACATTTTGTACATTGCTGTTGGAGGCTCTCTTTGTTTAGGCACCCTGTTAATGAAAGTGCACCTTCTTTTCTTTGATGTTGAATCTTCCCTTTTCAACATTTGATCATTGACCAACTCATTTATACCAGCAACGTGGTCCATGGGCACATATTGTTGCAATGGGCTTCCATCAAGTAAGGTAATCTGCTTGATGGGCCACTTTACCAGGTTGAGAGAGCCGACATCTTGCATAGAAGACCCTAAGTCACTTCCTCTAATTTGTTCTTTCTTTTCAATACCCACACCAATGCAATCGTTACCCAATAGGTCAAAGTTTATAAAGTCTCCCGGGAAAACATATAAGATCACACCTTCCCCCACGGTCTTTGTTTTGCTCTCATCCCATAAGACAACCTTTTTCTCTTTCCAAGATTCACGAATGAAATTGTCAGTTTCCAATGAAGAAACTGGCATTGCCTCAACATAAGGTCGCTCAGGCTCACTTGGTGCAGCTTCTTCAGTTACCACATCATCTAAAGAATAACCAACATGTTTTAGAGAGCCCTTAGGCCACTTGACAACGCTCCAAATTGCCTCACCAACAAGCACTGCATCCATAGTGGGAAATGGCAAGAGCATTTCACTATTGATAGACTTTTGCACTATCACCGATACATTTTCTGTCCCAATCTTCATACGACTACAGTAGGCCTCCGGATCTATTGCACACACTCCACCGATTCCAACCACTTCATTCCCCACCATCATCATGACCTTGTCCCCGCTTCTGATAGCCATCCTCTGTCATTACGATTACGGAGAATTAATTATGAACAAATTACAACCAAAGAATTTCATAAGACCATCAAACATGTCCTTCTAGATGGGAAGAATGGCATTGGTGCAAATCTTTATAAAGCATGAATGAGTCTATACAAAATTTTCATGAAAGCATGAATTATTTCCCTAAAAATTTTAGCAATTTGATAAAACTTTTTCTAGAGCATGAATTATTTTCACCATCGTCATGACCTGATTCATGCATCTGATAGTAGCCATCCCCTCTCATTACGATGATAGGAAATTGATTATGAACAAACTACAACCAAAGGATTTCATAAGACCAACAAAGTTGTCCTTGTAGTGGGGGGAGAATGGCACCAGTTCCATTCTCCATGTGAATTTGGCAATGGGAGAATGGCACTGGAGAACATGAAAATGGAGAATGGCACTAGTGCCATTCTCCCAATGGAATGTCCCAATGGAATGTCCTAACATTTTGGCTTTGTAATAGGAAAATGGAGAATGGCACTAGTGCCATTCTCCCATTGGAAAATGGAGAATGGCACTAGTGCCATTCTCCCAATGGAATGTCCTAATTTTTTGGATTTGTAATAGGAAAATGGAGACTGGCACTAGTGCCATTCTCCCATTGGAAAATGGAGAATGGCACTAGTGCCATTCTCCCAATGGAATGTCCTAAATCAAAATTTTGGCTTCACAAAAGTAGAAGGGCACCAATGCCATTCCACCATTGGAATTATTGGAATGTCAATCTACAGGTTTAGTGCCATTCTCCATTGTAATATGAAAATGGAGAATGGCACTAGGAATAGGAAAATGGAGAATGGCACTAGTGCCATTCTCCCAATGGAATGTCCCAATGGAATGTCCTAACATTTTGGCTTTGTAATAGGAAAATGGAGAATGGCACTAGGAATAGGAAAATGGAGAATGGCACTAGTGCCATTCTCCCATTGGAAAATGGAGAATGGCACTAGTGCCATTCTCCCAATGGAATGTCCCAATGGAATGTCCTAATTTTCTGGCTTTGTAATAGGAAAATGGAGACTGGCACTAGTGCCATTCTTCCATTGGAAAATGTAGAATGGCACTAGTGCCATTCTCCCAATGGAATGTCCTAATTCAAAATTTTGGCTTCACAGAAGGTAGAAGGGCACCAATGCCATTCCACCATTGGAATTATTGGAATGTCAATCTATAGGTTTAGTTCCATTCTCCATTGTAATATGAAAATGGAGAATGGCACTAGGAATATGAAAATGGAGAATGGCACTAGTTCCATTCTCCCAATGGAATGTCCCAATGGAATGTCCTAACATTTTGGCTTTGTAATAGGAAAATGGAGAATGGCACTAGGAATAGGAAAATGGTGCCATTCTCCCATTGGAAAATGGAGAATGGCACTAGTGCCATTCTCCCAATGGAATGTCCCAATGGAATGTCCTAATTTTTTGGCTTTGTAATAGGAAAATGGAGACTAGCACTAGTGCCATTCTCCCATTGGAAAATGGAGAATGGCACTAGTGCCATTCTCCTAATGGAATGTCCTAATTCCAAATTTTGGCTTCACAAAAGGTAGAAGGGCACCAATGCCATTCCACCATTGGAATTATTGGAATGTCAATCTATAGGTTTAGTGCCATTCTCCATTGTAATTGGAAAATGGAGAATCGCACTAGGAATAGGAAAATGGAGAATGGCACTAGTGCCATTCTCCCAATGGAATGACCTAATTTTTTGGCTTTGTAATAGGAAAATGGAGAATGGCACAGGTGCCATTCTCCCATTGGAAAATGGAGAATGGCACTAGTGCCATTCTCCCAATGGGGAAGGGGGGGTGGGGGGGGAGGGGAAGGGGGGGAGGGGAGATTGGGCAATGGGCAATGGGAAACTATAATCTAGTCATTCTTGTCTTGCTGATGGGCACCATGTATCAATGAAACTCGTCCCAATAATTGATTTGCAATTGAATTCACTCTTTGATGAAATATACACCAATTTCATTGATATATTTGATTATATTTAAATATGATAATATATATATTCTGTATGTTTTTTGTGTGTTTACTATATTTGTATTTTATTAATTATGTATTCTCCATTTTTAATGTTGAGTATTCCTAACTTTTAGTTATGAAGTTAATATAGGAGTAGATGAAAAATAATTGATTTGCAATTGAATTCACTCTTTCATGAAATATACAGTGGGAGTAAACAAAGTAGGTAGTGGCATTAGAAAATGAAACAATCAACTTCACTCATCAAGAGCTTGCCACTGAAACATTTTCAAGATGGGAAAAGGGTTTTCGAAGTGTTACAAAGGGTGCCATTGTCATGTTCTTAGGCTCTCAAGCCACTTAACAAACCGATGTTTGATGCCGTGTATTTATACAAGCACCTAAGTGGTTATGGGGTGGTTATAGACATAGTGCACAGAGTGGTGAGCAAAGATGAGATGCATCGACTACAAAGGTGACAGAATTGTAGAAGACAATAGAGATGAAGGAAACAAAGCCATGACATAAGTCGAAGTAGCTGAATGGAAGCAGAGACTCAACCCTATCCATTCCATTGGAATGCCTCTCTCTCACCCCTATCTTTATATCAGCCCATGGTGTTCTTCTCCCCCCTATAGTATAGTGTCTCTCTCTTGTAAGCCCTTGGTTTTGTTACGCTCAAAAGCCCTCCCTCTACAACATTGCCCATCTTCACCATTTCTTTGAGTAGTATAGTTCCCATTTATATTTGAGAGCTCTGGAGCTTGATTGTAGGAGCCCCCTAGGAACTCATTTTCTTGTTGTTTAAAATTTATGTTTGATAGGATTTGTGTGTGGAATTCCCGTCTATGAGAGAGAGAGAGAGAGAGGCAGAGGTTTGTGAACTTGCACAAAGTCTACGACTTCTACATCACTATGAGGATGTCTAGACAACATTGACTATATTTTTATGTGTTGCTCTTGAAGCTTGCATTCTAAACTCCAATGAGAACTTATTTCTTGGATCTCGCACCTCCCAATGCAAGAGTACCTCCCCACATCTACACTAATGATACAAATGGAGGTTGTGTTCTAGCGTCTCAATCTCGAAACATGAAGTTGCAATATTGTTATGTTTCTTGATTTTGATGGCGATTGGGAGATTCTTTTCTCATTAATAATGAGTATGAGGGTTTGAAAGTGTTTTAGGAACTTCTTGTGAGAATTGTTTTAGCCACAGAGTGCTTGATTGGACCCTCCTAATCTCCATAAGGCATACCAATATGAGAACAAAGTGTACTAGAGGCTAAATCCCATTAAGCCAAGTAGTGGTATGTAGGGTAAGATCTCCTCACATTGGTATAGGAAGATGCTTCATCCTAGTACAAATGGAATATCTCTCTTTATTCTACTTCCCATTGCTCATTCAGGGTCTGGTAGAGTAAGTAAGAATTTCATCTGAACTAAAAGCAACCATTTGCTAAGAACCTCTCTCTCTCTCTCTCTCTCTCTCTCTCTCTCTCCCCCTCTCTGCATGCGTGTGTGAGCATGTGCATGCCCGCGTGTGCGTGTGTGTGTTCCACGCACATGCACAGTGTGTGTGTGTGCTTGGGTGTGTATATATGTTTACATGTGTGCATCCATGCACGTCCGTGTCAATGGTGTGTGCGTGTATGTTTCCATTCTCTAAATTAACATAATTTGTAAAGAATTTATATGTAAGGTTTTTGTTCCCTATAATATCTTGCAGAATGGGATGGCATTGACCAAAAATAGATTTTTGGTTGGCACAATCAAATGCTGATACTCTCCATCTTCGTCTACTTTTTTAGTAGATAGGTTACATACAATTTATTAACACTTTCTTTTAACTAAGCATTCATTAAAGCCACAATTAATATTCTTATGCTCTTGAAAAGACTGTAGTTCTTGTAAAGCCTATTACAAGAGGCTTCTAGAGCCTTGTGTGGTTCTTGTAAAGCCTATTACAAGAGGCTTCTAGAGCCTTGTGTGGTTTATTAAACGTTTTTTTAAACTAAATGCAAAAGGTTAAACTAATGAAGGTAAAAATTTAAAAAACCCTAGTACCTTCATCTCGTTGCCCTAGGTTGATTGCCTTGCATGCTGTGCTGCTTTCGAGCCCATCGTTATCTCATTTGTACTTTCGCACGACTTTCCTCCCTTCGCTTTTTTGAGTTCCTAACTTTAGCTTTGTCTTTTGCCTTTTCTGCTGGCCGCTCGACTCGCCCTCGCTTTTCTTCTTGCTGCTCGCCGCTCGACTCGCCCTCTCTTTTCTTTCATCACAGCATGCCTTCGTCCGCTCGCCTCTAGCTTTAGAAGATACTCTTATCGCTAATCTACTAAAACTCACTCTCATCTCATCTACTCAAAATCCTATCGCTCATCACTCGCCGCCTATCGTCGTTCTACTCAAACTCCTATCGCTCCTATGCTTGCCGCCTATCATTCACCTACTGACTCTTTAGCAAGCCTCTCTACTCTTTGCTTTTCCAAAGATTGAAGGGATTCTCTTCCAATGAAGCACGGCTCGCTGTTATTCATTCTCTTTGCTTTTCGAAGGATTTCGCACTTCCAAAAAGGCATGAAGGATTCACTTTTCCAAAGAATGGAAGCATGAAGGATTCGCTTTTCCAAAGAATGAAGGGATTCGCACTTCCAAAGATCTAAACGTACGGTAAGATTTCAAAACTTAAGCTTTCTGAGATGATTAACAAAAGCTTTCAAAACTTTAACTTTCGTAAGCTTTCGTACGTACGCTTTGCTTGAATTTAACTATGGAAAGCTTAATAAAATATAGGAATTGGCTATGGCGAATCCAAGGGAGCGCTTCGTTCCTTAAACAATAGAAAATCAGCGTTTCAAAGCAAAAAATCCATGAATTAGAGAGGAAGCTACCGAACTGATTGAGCGTCAGTTGTGTTGTTTGCTTCCAGCTCCATCAACTTCGCAGCTCCAGTGGAGTTCAGCCTTCTTGCCTCAAAATCTCCGTGCGAGCTGTGGTGAGTAAAACTCTCAGACTCTGAGACTCCTCTCCAATCCGCTTTGGAATGAATAGAAAGTGAATGAGGGAAAGGCATCAATTGAAATGAGAGAAAAGTTCTTGATTTGAAACTACTAAATAATTCAAATTTTGAAATATAGGTCTTCCTGCCATTGTGCCCTTTTGAATTTTGGATATATAGAGTGGCACTTATGCCATTCTCTCCAATATTAAATTTAAATTCAAATTCATATTGATAATTTTAATTTCAATTTGTATTTCAAATTGAAATTATTCTTTTGAAATTGTATTTCAAAACCTAAATTCTAGTTTTTAAATTTTGATATCAAGTTAAACTTCAATTTTGATTTTCATGATTAAATGGCAAATTTAGAGATTGAATTTCTAATTTTAAATGGAGAATGGCACAAGTGCCATTCTCTAAGACTCATAAGAAGTCCGTGAGAGTGGCACCAGTGCTCTTCCCACCATTTTTCCCTTTTGAATTTGGATATATAGAGTGGCACATATGCCATTCTCTCCAATATTAAATTTAAATTCAAATTCAAATTATTCTGCTTGAAATTGTATTTCAAAACCAAAATTTATATTAGGACATTGCAATGGGAGAATGGCACTGGAGAATAGGAAAATGGAGAATGGCACTAGTGCCATTCTTCCAATGGAATGTCCTAAGTTTTTAGCTTTGTAATAGGAAAATGGAGACTGGCAATAGTGCCATTCTCCCATTGGAAAATGGAGAATGGCACCAGGAATAGGAAAATTAAAATTGGAAAATGCCATTCTCCCAATGGAATGTCCTAATTCAAAATTTTGGCTTCACAAAGGTAGAAGGCACCAATGCCATTCTCCCATTGGAATTAGTGGAGTATCAATCTATAGGTTTAGTGCCATTCTCCATTGTAATAGGAAAATGGAGAATGGCACTAGGAATAGGAAAATGGAGAATGGCACTAGTGCCATTCTCCCAATGGAATGTCCAAATGGAATGTCCTAATTTTTTGGCTTTGTAATAGGAAAATGGAGACTAGCACTAGTGCCATTCTCCCATTGGAAAATGGAGAATGGCACTAGTGCCATTCTCCCAATGGAATGTCCTTATTCCAAATTTTGGATTCACAATGGAATGTCCTAATTCAAAATTTGTACAAGTGCCATTCTCCCATTGGAAAATGGAGAATGGCACTAGTGCCATTCTCCCAATGGAATGTCCTAATTCAAAATTTTGGATTCACAATGGAATGTCCTAATTCAAAATTGGTACTAGTGCCATTCTCCAAAGGAAAATGGAGAATGGCACTAGTGCCATTCTCCCAATGGAATGTCCTAATTCAAAATTTTGGATTCACAATGGAATACCCCTCCGAGAATAGTGGTGCCAATCTCTTATTAGGCCCTAAGAAATGTCATTGAGAAGCCTAAACTCACATGCACAAGGAATCCTAAACTCACATGTGCATTGGCACTACCACTAATGGAGAATGGCAGTGATGCCAATCTCATGCTGGCAACTACATAATGACAATGAGATCATCAAACTCACACTACAGCCAATAAATAATCCTACTAGAGCCAATAAATATAGTGGAATGTTAACCTACAGGTTTAGTTTGTCTAGATTACCACTAGTGAAGAATGGCAGTGATGCCAATCTCATGCTGGCAAATGCATAATGTGTTGGAGGTGCAAATCTCTCATGGACAAAGGGGATAAGAAGAAGGAGAAAGGGTTGAATTATCCCACATACAAAGGTGTGTGGAAGATGAAGAGACATAAATAGTCCAAGTTGCCCCTCCTATCTTCAATTCCCCCAAGCTTGCCTTTTGTGGAGGTTGGAGGGCTGGCTAGGCAAGGGTGCCTTATGGCAGGGGTGGGGACCTGCCATACACACATGGAGAAAGGGTTGAATTATCCCACATACAAAGGTGTGTGGAAGATGAAGGGACATAAATAGTCCAAGTTGCCCCTCCTATCTTCAATTCCCCCAAGCTTGCCTTTTGTGGAGGTTGGAGGGCTGGCTAGGCAAGGGTGCCTTATGGCAGGGGTGGGGACCTGCCATACACACATGCCAGAGCCTCCGTAGTGGCCATGAAGGTTGTGCACTTCCGTGAGGTGCTAGCGGTCTTGGCGGGGGGCACGCTAGGCACATGCTCTTGGATTCTAACATAATGACACTGAGACCATCAAACTCACATGTGCAGAGATCATATGGAATTGTGCCAATCTCTGTGGAGAATGCCACTAGTAGAGAATGGTAGTGGTGCCAATCTCATACCATGACCTGAAAACATGCACAAGGAATCCTATACTCACATGTGCATTGGCACTTTTGCCATTATCCTATTGCCATTCTCTGCTAGTGGTAATGTGCATTCTTCTATGTAATGATCACTCTCTTCGCTGTGCAGAGATCATATGGAATTGTCCCAATCTCTGTGGAGAATGCCACCAGTGGAGAATGGCGGTGGTGCCAATCTCACATGTGCATTAGCACTTTTGCCATTATCCTACTGCCATTCTCCGCTAGTGGTAATGTGCATTCTTCTATGTGGTGGTATGTCAATCTATAGGTTTAGTTTGTCTAGACAACCACTAGTGGAAAATGGCAGTGATGCCAAACTCATGGTGGCACCTACATAATGACACTGAGATCATCAGACTCACATGTGGGTTGGAATCGGACACCACTCTCCTATGGAGAATGGCAGTGGTGCCAATCTACACTATGACACTACTCTCCTATGATCACTGGAATGCCCCTCCTAGAATAGTAGGGTAGACATTTGTACAAGTGGAGAATGGCATAGGCCCTAAGAAATGGCATTGAGAAGCCTAAACTCACATGTGCATTCTTCTATGTAGTGGTCACTGTCTCTGCTCTGTAGAGATCATATGGAATTGTGTTAATCTCTGTGGAGAATGCCAACAGTGGAGAATGGTACTGGTGCCAATCTCATACCATGACCTGCAAACATGCACAAGGAATCCTAAACTCACATGTGCATTCTTCTATGTAGAGATCACTGTCTCCACTGTGTAGAGATCATATGGAATTGTGTCAATCTCTGAGTTCATCAAACTCACATGTGGATTGGAATCAGACACCACTCTCCTATGATCACTGGAATACCCCTCCTAGTATAGTAGGGTAAACATTTGTACAAGTGAAGAATGGCAGTGGTGCCAATCTCTTGTTAGGCCCTAAGAAATGTCATTGAGAAGCCTAAACTCACATGTGCAGAGATCATATGGAATTGTGCCAATCTTTGTGGAGAATGGCAGTGGTGCCTGAGAGTGCTCTCAACGGAAGCAAGAACGGAAGAGGGAGAGAGAGCGAGAGAGAGAGACAGAGAGCCACACAAGTTTTGGTGGGTGCAGAACCACCCTAATCTTCTTTTTCATTCATTTATATATGTGTTTGAGTATTGTACATAAATGGGGTTAAGGCACAGTGACCTTTAACCCCCACAACCTCCCACTTAAAGGACAATGTGCCTTTAAGGGAGAACAACCAGTGAGCATACTATCCAATGCCCATCAATACACGACAATACTCAAACCGCTGACTAGGTAGACTCTTCGTCAGCATATCTGCAGGGTTATCATCTGTATGAACCTTGACAAGCTCTATGCGCTTGTCCTCAAGTACCTCCCTGATGAAATGGTACCTGACCTCAATGTGTTTGGTCTTTGCATGAAAGACCGGATTCCGTGCTAGCTGAATAGCACTCATGGAATCACTATGCAATGTCGGTACACCTGTATGAATCCCCAAATCTCCCACTAGCCGATCAAGCCATATAGCCTCCTTGCAACCCTCTGTGGCTGCAACATACTCAGCCTCTGTGGTAGACAAAGCAACGCACTTCTGTGCGCGAGACATCCACGACACTGCACCACCTGCAAAGGTGAACACATAACCAGAAGTGGATCTCCTACTATCCACATGCCCTGCATAGTCTGAATCTGTGTACCCAAGTACACGCATGTCTCCTTTACCAAAGCAAATGCACATCTCCTTGGTACCCTTCATGTACCTCATGATGCACTTAACTGCCTCCCAATGCCTCTTTCCTGGATTAGCCATATAGCGGCTAACAACTCCCACTGCAAATGCAATGTCTGGTCTAGTAGCTATCATAGCATACATAAGACTCCCAACTGCTGATGCATAAGGAACCTTGGCCATCATGGCCCTTTCCTCATCTGATTTGGGACTATCTGTATGACTCAGTTTCACATATGGAGGCAATGGAGTACTCACTGCCTTCCCCCCCTCCATATTGAAACGCTGCAATACTTTTGTAACATACTCTTTTTGTGAAAGCCAAAGGAGTTTCCTACTCCGATCACGCGTGATGCGCATACCAAGAATATGACCTGCAAGTCCCAAATCCTTCATATCAAAGGCCTCATGCAACTTGGCCTTTAATGCATCTAGCTCATAAGTATTCTTGCTAGCCAATAGCATATCATCCACATATAGTGCCAAGATTATCAGGCTATTATCCTTAGCCCTTTTAGTGTAGAGGCAGTGATCAATTTCACTCCTTCTAAAACCCTGGGACCGAATGAAAGCATCAAACTTCTGATACCATTCTCTAGGTGCTTGCTTAAGACCATAGAGACTCTTCTTCAGCTTGCAAACTAAATGCTCTTTGCCCTTTTCTTCAAAGCCTTCCGGCTGCACCATGTAAATTTCCTCATGCAAATCCCCATGCAAGAAAGCTGTCTTGACATCCATCTGCATAAGCTCCATATCCTCTATTGCCACTAGTCCAAGCATGCATCTAAGTGTGGTCATCTTCACAACCGGAGAGAATATCTCATCAAAGTCCACACCCTTCTCTTGCTTGAACCCTTTAGCAACCAAACAGGCCTTGTACCTAGGCACATCATCACCTGTGACCTTCATTTTGTAGACCCATTTACATGGCAATGCTTTCTTTCCATGTGGCAAAGAAACCAAGTCCCAAGTCTTATTCTTCATAAGTGAACTCATCTCTGATTGCATAGCATACTCCCACTTGCGTTGATCATTCACGCATCATAGCCTCTTTGTAGCAAGAAGGCTCCCCGCAATCAGTAAGCATCACATAGTCTACCCCTGGAACAAACCGATCAGGCGGTCTAGACACTCTAGATGATCTTCTCAATGGCATTTCAGCTTGCTGTCCCACTTGCATATCAGCCACATTTGGCTCATCATTTCCACCAATAGATGATCCATCATCTACCCTTGATTGTATACCTGTGGGAGTACTTGGTTGTACCATTTCTTGCACATTTGGTGCATGGACAACTTGCTGCCTATCAACATATGCAGGTGGATTCACATCCTGGAAAGTGATTCTCCTCATTTCCACATCCCTCATGGGTGCCTTATGCATCTTCTTCTCATTGAAGACCACATCATGGCTGCGTATGATCTTCTTTGCTTCTGGATCCCAGAGACGATAGCCCATCTCTCCACTTTCACCATAACCTAGAAAGATGCATTTCCTAGACTTAGGATCTAGCTTCTTTCGAAGCTCTTTGGCACATGTGCATATGCCTCACACCCAAATATACGCAAATGAGAGTAAGAGGGCTTCTTGACACTCCATGCCTCTTCAGGAATACCACCATCCAAACTCTTACTAGGTGATCTATTGATCACATGTACTGCAGTCTTCATTGCCTCAGCCCAAAAACCACCAGAAAGACTTGCATTGGAAAGCATGCATTGCAACCTTTCTTGAATGGTACGGTTCATCTTTTCTGCAACTGGATTTTGCTTTGGAGTACGAGGGGATGTGAGCTCCCTCTTAATCCCACGTGTATCACAGAAATGCTGAAAGTCATGAGAGAGATACTCTCCACCATTATCAGTCCGTAGGCATTTAAGCGTTCTACTTGACTGATTCTCAACCAAGGCCAGCCATTTCTGAAATACCTGGAATACATCACTCTTCCGAGCTATAGCATAAGCCCACACTTTCCTAGTTGCATCATCAATGAATGTCACATAGTATTCAGCCCCGCCTAATGACCGTGTAGGCATGGCACCACATACGTCTGAATGCACCAAATCAAGCATTTCAAACTCTTTCTTTCCCCTTCTTTTATGGGCTGATTTAGTCTGCTTCCCATAGAGACAATGCTCACAAAATTCAAAATCAGAGAAACTCAAATGCGGTACATAACCCAAACGGCATAAGAGTTTCATCCCATTTTGGCTCATGTGCCCCAACCTGCAATGCCACAAAGAAGTGCTTGGCTGCTCGGTTATTGCAACAACATGATCAAATACCCCTGATACATGTAAGGGATACAAAGTCCCACACTTGGCACCCTTGGCCAAAAGCATAGAGCCCTTCTGAATTTTCCAACTTTGAAAGCCAAAAGTGGTGTGAAAACCAGCATCATCTAGCTGACCCACTGAAATAAGACTCTTGGTCAGCTTAGGCACATGTCTCACATGTTTCAAGACAAATGCAGACCCATTTGCAAACGAAAACCTTATGTCACCTGCTCCCACTATGTCACATGCATAGTCATTTCCAAGATGCACACAACCTGTCTTTCCACTATCATAAGTGGAGAACCATTCCCTATGGGGAGTAACATGGAATGAAGCACCAGAATCCAAAATCCAATCCTGGGAATATGCATCATCTGAAGTGGTAAGCAACTCTGCAGATAAACTAGATATGAAGAGAACATCATTGTCACTATCACGTGTGACTGCATTGATCTCCTCGATCTTCACTTTTCCTTTGTCCTCCCTTGGACTCTCTTCCTTTTGATTTGCACCCCAATTTGCATTCTTTTTCTTATTCTTTTGCTCTCTTTTCAGCTTGTAGCAATCCTTTTTCATATGGCCCTTCTTGCCACAATGGTAACACTCAATGTTCCGTGCCCTGGATTTGCTACGAGACTTCCCTCTTTCTTGGGACTTCCCCCTGAACTGTGATCTACCCCTTTGCACATTTAAGGCTGCATCCTGCTTGTTGCCATCCATAGACTTCCGTCTAATCTCCTCGGCCAACAAGCTACCCACAACATCATCAAATTTTAGTACTCCACCAGGTGCACAGTTACTGACAGTTGTATGGAAGGTATCCCATGAGGATGGCAATGAACATAAGAGAAATATTGCCTTAGTCTCCGCATCAAAATTCATTTTCTGAGCCTGAAGCTGGCTGAAAATAATATTGAATTCATTCAAATGAGAAGCAATGGAGACCCCTTCCTTCATCTGCAGCTCAAACAACCTCTTCATGAGGTAAACTTTATTAGAGGCAGTTTCCTTCTCATAAGTGGCACACAGTTTCTTCCACAAATCTTCTGTAGTCTGCTCATTTACTACTGTGAAATAAACTGACTCTGCAAGATGAAGTCTAATAGTAGACTTTGCTAATGCATCCAACTCATTCCAATCATCCTCAGACATATCCGCAGGCTTAGCTTCAATACCTGCCAAGGGTTTAATCTGCTTCTTTTGAATAAGCACATCCCTTATCTGTTCTTTCCACAAAGAAAAGTTTGTCCCATCAAACTTTTTAATGCTGAAACACTCCTTTTCAGGCATGGAAGACGATGCCATGATGCAAATAAAGCAAAATCCCAAATGCTAGTGCCTACAAGAGAGAATCACACCAAATACCAAGTGCACCCAAATGTGTATGCCACAATAGAGTGAAATATTACCAAAAGCTCAAAGCATCTGACTCATGTGCATATACTATGCATCCATATGAGCAAATCTGGCCCAAAAGAAAATGCCAATAAGTGCCAAATGACTCAAGCATAAACACTGTCCACTGGCATATGCATCAATAATGTCTCATCCAAGAGAGCATAGCACTATCAGTGCATCACCTGCAATGTGTCAAAGCTGTCCCTCAGCATAAAATAGCATCCATGTGCAAAGCGTCCATAAAAATAGCATCCCACAAGGCAATTTGGGCCTATCAGCGCATCCAACAAGGACCGCAATGCATCCAAATGGCCTATAAATCATCCACTGCAACCCAATGCATACCACGAATGAGCGCACACTGCTCAAACTACAACTAGAGTGATCTGCATAAGGTATGCTCAAGAAATCATAGTCCCACGGTAATGAGCGCTACTGAAAATAGAACCTGAGATGCTTCAAAACATGAGCGCCATTGCATAATCGGACTCAGCAAGAAAATCTGCAAATATCTCTCTTCTGCCAGAACTCCAAAATCCCAACCGATGAATGAGAAATGGGAGTCAACACTTATCCACTGCCATGTGGCATAAATCTAAGGTTTCAAAACCTTAGCATGAAAAATGCATAACAGAGAGACGAAATCGAATACACAGAGATTTATAACTCTGAAAATCCTCCACCGAATCACGCAAGAATTGATAGGTAGGGGTTTTTGGGCGTCCAGAACGCAATGGGACAGACGGTTTTGGAAACCGTGGTCTCAATCACTGGGTCCAACACACGGACTGAAAAACGTTTTTGAAAACAGAGCTATCTGTAAACTCCACCGGAGTGCGAATGATGAGCAACATAGAAGTTTTAGGACCTCCTGAGTCCACCGGAACTGACAGATCTGCAAATGGTTGCTCCAAACTTGAGTTCCAACACCCGAGCAAAAAACGCAGGAACTGACACAGTGAGTCAGAAATCCAATGAAATGATCTCATATTCAAGAATGAAGGTGTTTCCAAGCTCCTGAAGTAATGTGGACACCAAAAGCAAGCAATAGTTGCCTCTACAAGTCAATATGGAGTCTCTGTCATCGAACGGAACAGGGAAAAGCTCAAAAAACGACTTTTTCTTTGAAAGCTCTTAACAGGCTCTCAAAACCACTTTGCAAAGACAAAGTGACTTTTCCAAAGGTTCCTCCAAGGTCTCTGCACGCTCGGATGCAAGTAAAGTCGCCCACAAAGCTTCCCACAGAGCTTCTCCTTCCTCCCACAGAGCTGCTGAGCTTCAAAGCATTCACGCACGCTCAGCTAGATCACCCGGGCTCTGATACCAGTTGAGAGTGCTCTCAACGGAAGCAAGAACGGAAGAGGAAGAGAGAGCGAGAGAGAGAGACATAGAGCCACACAAGTTTTGGTGGGTGCAAAACCACCCTAATCTTCTTTTTCATTTATTTATATATGTGTTTGAGTATTGTACATAACTGGGGTTAAGGCACAGTGACCTTTAACCCCCACAGTGCCAATCTCATACCATGACTTGAAAACATGCACAAGGAATCCTAAACTCACATGTGTATTGGCACTTTTGCCATTATCCTACTGCCATTCTCCACTAGTGGAAATGTTCATCCTTCTATGTAGTGATCACTCTCTCCGCTGTGCAGAGATCATATGGATTTGTGCCAATCTCTGTGGAGAATGCCACTAGTGGAGAATGGTAGTGGTGCCAATCTCATACCATGACCTGAAAACATGCACAAGGAATCCTAAACTCACATGTGCATTGGCACTTTTGCCTTTATCCTACTGCCATTCTCCGCTAGTGGTAATGTGCATCCTTCAATGTAGTGGAATGTCAATCTATATGTTCAATTTGTCTAGATTACCACTAGCGGAGAATGGTAGTGATGCCAATCTCATGCTTGCAACTACACTATGACACCACTCTCCTATGATCACTGGAATACCCCTCCTAGAATAGTAGGGTAAACATTTGTACAAGTGGAGAATGGGAGTGGTACCAGTCTCTTATTAGGCCCCAAGAAATGGCATTGAGAAGCCTAAATTCACATGTGCAGAGATCACATGGAATTGTGTCAATCTATGTGGAGAATGCCACCAGTGGAGAATGGCAGTGGTGCCAATCTCACATGTGCATTGGCACTTTTGCCATTATCCTACTGCCATTCTCCGCTAGTGGTAATGTGCATTCTTCTATGTGGTGGTATGTCAATCTATAGGTTTAGTTTGTCTAGACAACCACTAGTGGAAAATGGCAGTGATGCCAAACTCATGGTGGCACCTACATAATGACACTGAGATCATCAGACTCACATGTGGGTTGGAATCGGACACCACTCTCCTATGATGATTGGAATACCCCTCCTAGAATAGTAGGGTAATCACGTGTGCATTCTATGTAGTCATCACTGTCTCCGCTGTGTAGAGATCATATGGAATTGTGTCAATCTCTTTGGAGAATGCCACCACTTGAGAATAGCAGTGGTACCAATCTCATACCATGACCTAAAAACATGCACAAGGAGTCCTAAACTCACATCTGCATTGGCACTTTTGCCATTAACCTACTGTAGCCAATAAAATTAGTGGAATGTCAATCTATAGGTTCAGTCTGTCTAGACTACAACTAGCGGAGAATGGCAGTGGTGCCAATCTCATGCTTGACACTACATGATGACACTGAGATCATCAAACTCACATGTGGAATGGAATAGGACACCACTCTCCTATGATCACTGGAATACCCCCCCTAGAATAGTAGGGAAAACATTTGTACAAGTGGAGAATGGCAGTGGTGCCAATCTCTTATTAGACCCTAAGAAATGGCATTGAGAAGCCTAAACTCACATGTGCAGAGATCATATGGAATTGTGCCAATCTCTGTGGGGAATTCCACCAGTGGATAATGGCAGTGGTGCCAATCTCATACCATGACCTAAAAACATGCACAAAGAATCCTGAACTCACATGTGCATTCTTCTATGGAGTGATGACTGTCTCCGCTGTTTAGAGATCAAATGGAATTGTATCAATCTCTGAGATCATCATTACTCACATGTGGAATGGAATAGGACACCACTCTCCTACGATCACTGGAATGCCCCTCCTAGAGTAGTAGGGTAGACATTTGTACAAGTGGAGAATGGCAGTGGTGCCAATCTCTTGTTAGGCCCTAATAAATGGCATTGAGAAGCCGAAACTCACATGTGCATTCTTCTATGTAGTGATCAGTGTCTCCGCTGTGCAGAGATCATATGGAATTGTGTCAATCTCTTATTAGGCCTTGGAATGTCAATCTATAGGTTTAGTTTGTCTAGACAACCACTAGTGGAGAATGGCAGTGATGCCAAACTCATGGTGGCACCTACATAATTATACTGAGATCATTAGACTCACATGTGGATTGGAATCGGACACCACTCGCCTATGATCATTGGAATACCCCTCCTAGAATAGTAGGGTAAACATATGTACAAGAGAATGGTAGTGGTGCCAATCTCTTATTAGGCCCTAAGAAATGGCATTGAGAAGCCTAAACTCACATGTGCATTCTTCTATGTAGTGGTCACTGTCTCCGCTGTGTAGAGATCATATGAAATTGTGTTAATCTATGTGGAGAATGCCAACAGTGGAGAATGGTACTCGTGCCAATCTCATACCATGACCTGCAAACATGCACAAGGAATCCTATACTCACATGTGCATTCTTCTATGTAGAGATCACTGTCTCCGCTGTGTAGAGATCATATGGAATTGTGTCAATCTCTCACTTCATCAAACTCACATGTGGATTGGAATCGGACACCACTCTCCTATGATCACTGGAATACCCCTCCTAGTATAGTAGGGTAAACATTTGCACAAGTGAAGAATGGCAGTGGTGCCAATCTCTTGTTAGGCCCTAAGAAATGTCATTGAGAAGCCTAAACTCACATGTGCATTCTTCTATGTAGTGATCACTGTCTCCGCTGTGCAGAGATCATATGGAATTGAGTCAATCTCTGTGGGGAATGCCACCAGCGGAGAATGGCAGTGGTGCCAATCTCATACCATGACCTAAAAACATGCACACGGAATCCTAAACTCACATGTGCATTCTTCTATGGAGTGATGACTGTCTCCGCTGTGCAGAGATCAAATGGAATTGTGTCAATCTCTGAGATCATCATCACTTACATGTGGAATGGAATAGGACACCACTCTCCTATGATCACTGGAATGCCTCTCCTAGAATAGTAGGGTAGACATTTGTACAAGTGGAGAATGGCATAGGCCCTAAGAAATGGCATTGAGAAGCCTAAACTCACATGTGCATTCTTCTATGTAGTGGTCACTGTCTCTGCTATGTAGAGATCATATGGAATTGTGTTAATCTCTGTGGAGAATGCCAACAGTGGAGAATGGTACTGGTGCCAATCTCATACCATGACCTGCAAACATGCACAAGGAATCCTAAACCTCACATGTGCATTCTTCTAGGTAGAGATCACTGTCTCCGCTGTGTAGAGATCATATGGAATTGTGTCAATCTCTGAGTTCATCAAACTCACATGTGGATTGGAATCAGACACCACTCTCCTGTGATCACTGGAATACCCCTCCTGGTATAGTAGGGTAAACATTTGTACAAGTGAAGAATGGCAGTGGTGCCAATCTCTTATTAGGCCCTAAGAAATGTCATTGAGAAGCCTAAACTCACATGTGCAGAGATCATATGGAATTGTGCCAATCTCTGTGGAGAATGGCAGTGGTGCCAATCTCATACCATGACGTGAAAACATGCACAAGGAATCCTAAACTCACATGTGCATTGGCACTTTTGCCATTATCCTACTGCCATTCTCCGCTAGTGGTAATGTGCATCCTTCAATGTAGTGGAATGTCAATCTATATGTTCAATTTGTCTAGATTACCACTAGCGGAGAATGGCAGTGATGCCAATCTGATGCTTGCAACTACACTATGACACTGAGATCATCAAACTCACATGTGGAATGGAATAGGACACCACTCTCCTATGATCACTGGAATACCCCTCCTAGAATAGTAGGGTAAACATTTGTACAAGTGGAGAATGGCAGTGGTGCCAATCTCTTATTAGGCCCTAAGAAATGGCATTGAGAAGCTTAAATTCACATGTGCAGAGATCACAAGGAATTGTGTCAATCTATGTGGATAATGCCACCAGGGGAGAATGGCAATGGTTCCAATCTCACATGTGCATTTGCACTTTTGCCATTATCCTACTGCCATTCTCCGCTAATGGTAATGTGCATTCTTCTATGTGGTTGAATGTAAGTCTATAGGTTAGGTTTGTCTAGACAACCACTAGTGGAAAATGGCAGTGATGCCAAACTCATGGTGGCACCTACATAATGACACTGAGATCATCAGACTCACATGTGGGTTGGAATCGGGCATCACTCTCCTATGATGATTGGAATACCCCTCCTAGAATAGTAGGGTAAACATTTGTGCAAGTGGAGAATGGCAGTGGTGCCAAGCTCTTATTAGGGCCTAAGAAATGGCATTGAGAAGCCTAAAATCACATGTGCATCCTTCTATGTAGTCATCACTGTCTCCGCTATGTAGAGATCATATGGAATTGTGTCAATCTCTTTGGAGAATGCCACCAGTTGAGAATGACAGTGGTGCTAATCTCATACCATGACCTGAAAACATGCACAAGGAATCCTAAACTCACATCTGCATCGGCACTTTTGCCATTATCCTACTGCAACCAATAAAATTAGTGGAATGTCAATCTATAGGTTTAGTCTGTCTAGACTACTACTAGCGGAGAATGGCAGTGGTGCCAATCTCATGCTTGCAACTACATGATGACACTGAGATCATCAAACTCACATGTGGAATGGAATAGGACACCACTCTCCTATGATCATTGGAATACCCCTCCTAGAATAGTAGGCTAAACATTTGTACAAGTGGAGAATGCCAGTGGTGCCAGTCTCTTATTAAGCCCGAAGAAATGGCATTGAGAAGCCTAAACTCACATGTGCAGAGATCATATGGAATTGTGCCAATCTCTATGGGGAATGCCACCAGTGGAGAATGGCAGTGGTGCCAATCTCATACCATGACCTAAAAACATGCACAAGGAATCCTAAACTCACATGTGCATTCTTCTATGGAGTGATCATTGTCTCCGCTATTTAGAGATCAAATGGAATTGTGTCAATCTCTGAGATCATCATCACTCACATGTGGAATGGAATAGGACACCACTCTCCTATGATCACAAGAATGCTCCTCCTAGAATAGTAGGGTAGACATTTGTACGAGTGGAGAATGGCAGTGGTGCCAGTCTCTTGTTAGGCCCTAATAAATGGCATTGAGAAGCCTAAACTCACATGTGCATTCTTCTATGTAGTGATCACTGTCTCTGCTGTGCAGAGATCATATGGAATTGTGTCAATGTCTGTGGAGAATGCCACCAGTGGAGAATGGTAGTGGTGCCAATCTCATGCCATGACCTGCAAACATGCACAAGGAATCCTATACTCACATGTGCATTCTTCTATGGAGTGATCACTATCTCCACTGTGTAGAGATCATATGGAATTGTGTCAATCTCTGAGTTCATCAAACTCACATGTGGATTGGAATCAGACACCACTCTCCTATGATCACTGGAATGCCCCTCCTAGAATAGTAGGGTAGACATTTGTACAAGTGGAGAATGGCATTGGTGCCAATCTCTTGTTAGGCCCTAAGAAATGGCATTGAGAAGCCTAAACTCACATGTGCATTCTTCTATGTAGTGATCACTATCTTTGCTGTGCAGAGATCATATGGAATTGTGTCAATGTCTGTGGAGAATGCCACCAGTGGAGAATGGCAGTGGTGCCAATCTCATACCATGACCTACAAACATGCACAAGGAATCATATACTCACATGTGCATTCTTCTATGGAGTGATCGCTGTCTTGGTTGTGTAGAGATCATATGGAATTGTGTCAATCTCTCAGTTCATCAAACTCACATGTGGAATGGAATAGGACACCACTCTCCTATGATCACTAGAATACCCCTCCTAGAATAGTAGGGTAGACATTTGTACAAGTGAAGAATGGCAGTGGTGCCAATCTCTTACTAGGCCCTAAGAAATGGCATTGAGAATCCTAAACTCAGATGTGCATTCTTCTATGTAGTGATTTTTGTATCCGTTGTGCAGAGATCATATGGAATTGTGTCAATCTCTATGGAGAATGCCACCAGTGGAGAATGGCAGTGCTGCCAATCTCATACCATGACCTGAAAACATGCACAAGGAATCCTAAACTCACATGTGCATTCTTCTATGTAGTGATCACTGTCTCCGCTGTGTAGAGACCATATGGAATTGTGTCAATCTATGAGATCATCAGAGTCACATGTGGATTCTTCTACAAGTGGAGTCTGTCTAGACTACTACTAGCGGAGAATGGCAGTGGTGCCAATCTCACATGTGCATTCTTCTATGTAGTGATCACTGTCTCCGCTGTGTAGAGTTCATATGGAATTTCAATCCATAGGTTTAGTTTGACTAGATATTCACTAGCGGAGAATGGCAGTGATGCCAAACTCATGCTAGCCCTAAGAAATGGCATTGGGAAGCCTAAACTCACATGTGCATTCTTCTATGTAGTGATCACTGTCTCTGCTCACATGTGGATCGGAATCAGACACCATGATCATTGGAATACCCCTCTTAGAATAGTAGGGTAAACATTTGTACAAGTGGAGAATGGCAGTGGTGCCAATATCTTATTAAGCCTTAAGAAATGGCATTGAGAAGCCTGTGTCAAGCTCTGTGGAGAATGCCACCAGTGGAGAATGGCAGTGGTGCCAATCTCATAGCATGACCTGAAAACATGCACAAGGAATGCTAAACTCACATGTGCATTCTTCTATGTAGTGATCACTATCTCCGCTGTGGAGAATGCCACCAATGGAGAATGGTAGTGGTGCCAATCTCATACCATGACCTGCAAACATGCACAAGGAATCCTATACTCACATGTGCATTCTTCTATTGAGTGATCACTGTCTCCGCTGTGTAGAGATCATATGGAATTGTGTCAATCTCTGAGTTCATCAAACTCACATGTGGAATGGAATAGGACACCACTCTCCTATGATCACTGGAATGCCCCTCCTAGAATAGTAGGATAGACATTTGTACAAGTGGAGAATGGCAGTGGTGCCAATCTCTTGTTAGGCCCTAAGAAATGGCATTGAGAACCCTAAACTCACATGTGCATTCTTCTATATAGTGGTCACTGTCTCTGCTATGTAGAGATCATATGGAATTGTGTCAATCTCTGTGGAGAATGCCACCAGTGGAGAAATGCAATGGTGCCAATCTCATACCATGACCTGCAAACATGTACAAGGAATCCTAAACCTCACATGTGCATTCTTCTATGGAGTGATCACTGTCTCCGCTGTGTAGAGATCATATGGAATTGTGTCAATCTCTGAGTTCATCGAACTCACATGTGGATTGGAATCAGACACCACTCTCCTATGATCACTGGAATACCCCTCCTAGTATAGTAGGGTAAACATTTGTACAAGTGAAGAATGGCAGTGGTGCCAATCTCTTATTAGGCCCTAAGAAATGTTATTGAGAAGCCTAAACTCACATGTGCAGAGATCATATGGAATTGTGCCAATCTCTGTGGAGAATGGCAGTGGTGCCAATCTCATACCATGACGTGAAAACATGCACAAGGAATCCTAAACTTACATGTGCATTGGCACTTTTGCCATTATCCTACTGCCATTCTCCGCTAGTGGTAATGTGCATCCTTCAATGTAGTGGAATGTCAATCTATATGTTCAATTTGTCTAGATTACCACTAGCGGAGAATGGCAGTGATGCCAATCTCATGCTTGCAACTACACTATGACACTGAGATCATCAAACTCACATGTGGAATGGAATAGGACACCACTCTCCTATGATCACTGGAATACCCCTCCTAGAATAGTAGGCTAAACATTTGTACAAGTGGAGAATGGCAGTGGTGCCAATCTCTTATTAGGCCCTAAGAAATGGCATTGAGAAGCTTAAATTCACATGTGCAGAGATCACAAGGAATTGTGTCAATCTATGTGGATAATGCCACCAGGGGAGAATGGCAATGGTTCCAATCTCACATGTGCATTTGCACTTTTGCCATTATCCTACTGCCATTCTCCGCTAATGGTAATGTGCATTCTTCTATGTGGTTGAATGTAAGTCTATAGGTTAGGTTTGTCTAGACAACCACTAGTGGAAAATGGCAGTGATGCCAAACTCATGGTGGCACCTACATAATGACACTGAGATCATCAGACTCACATGTGGGTTGGAATCGGGCATCACTCTCCTATGATGATTGGAATACCCCTCCTAGAATAGTAGGGTAAACATTTGTGCAAGTGGAGAATGGCAGTGGTGCCAATCTCTTATTAGGGCCTAAGAAATGGCATTGAGAAGCCTAAAATCACATGTGCATCCTTCTATGTAGTCATCACTGTCTCCGCTATGTAGAGATCATATGGAATTGTGTCAATCTCTTTGGAGAATGCCACCAGTTGAGAATGACAGTGGTGCTAATCTCATACCATGACCTGAAAACATGCACAAAGAAACCTAAACTCACATCTGCATCGGCACTTTTGCCATTATCCTACTGCAACCAATAAAATTAGTGGAATGTCAATCTATAGGTTTAGTCTGTCTAGTCTACTACTAGCGGAGAATGGCAGTGGTGCCAATCTCATGCTTGCAACTACATGATGACACTGAGATCATCAAACTCACATGTGGAATGGAATAGGACACCACTCTCCTATGATCATTGGAATACCCCTCCTAGAATAGTAGGCTAAACATTTGTACAAGTGGAGAATGCCAGTGGTGCCAGTCTCTTATTAAGCCCGAAGAAATGGCATTGAGAAGCCTAAACTCACATGTGCAGAGATCATATGGAATTGTGCCAATCTCTATGGGGAATGCCACCAGTGGAGAATGGCAGTGGTGCCAATCTCATACCATGACCTAAAAACATGCACAAGGAATCCTAAACTCACATGTGCATTCTTCTATGGAGTGATCATTGTCTCCGCTATTTAGAGATCAAATGGAATTGTGTCAATCTCTGAGATCATCATCACTCACATGTGGAATGGAATAGGACACCACTCTCCTATGATCACAAGAATGCTCCTCCTAGAATAGTAGGGTAGACATTTGTACGAGTGGAGAATGGCAGTGGTGCCAGTCTCTTGTTAGGCCCTAATAAATGGCATTGAGAAGCCTAAACTCACATGTGCATTCTTCTATGTAGTGATCACTGTCTCTGCTGTGCAGAGATCATATGGAATTGTGTCAATGTCTGTGGAGAATGCCACCAGTGGAGAATGGTAGTGGTGCCAATCTCATGCCATGACCTGCAAACATGCACAAGGAATCCTATACTCACATGTGCATTCTTCTATGGAGTGATCACTATCTCCACTGTGTAGAGATCATATGGAATTGTGTCAATCTCTGAGTTCATCAAACTCACATGTGGATTGGAATCAGACACCACTCTCCTATGATCACCTTACTAGGCCCTAAGAAATGGCATTGAGAATCCTAAACTCAGATGTGCATTCTTTTATGTAGTTATTTTTGTATCCGTTGTGCAGAGATCATATGGAATTGTGTCAATATCTATGGAGGATGCCACCAGTGGAGAATGGCAGTGCTGCCAATCTCATACCATGACCTGAAAACATGCACAAGGAATCCTAAACTCACATGTGCATTCTTCTATGTAGTGATCACTGTCTCCGCTGTGTAGAGACCATATGGAATTGTGTCAATCTATGAGATCATCAGAGTCACATGTGGATTCTTCTACAAGTGGAGTCTGTCTAGACTACTACTAGCGGAGAATGGTAGTGGTGCCAATCTCACATGTGCATTCTTCTATGTAGTGATCACTGTCTCCGCTGTGTAGAGTTCATATGGAATTTCAATCTATAGGTTTAGTTTGACTAGATATTCACTAGCGGAGAATGGCAGTGATGCCAAACTCATGCTAGCCCTAAGAAATGGCATTGAGAAGCCTAAACTCACATGTGCATTCTTCTATGTAGTGATCACTGTCTCTGCTCACATGTGGATCGGAATCAGACACCATGATCATTGGAATACCCCTCTTAGAATAGTAGGGTAAACATTTGTACAAGTGGAGAATGGCAGTGGTGCCAATATCTTATTAAGCCTTAAGAAATGGCATTGAGAAGCCTGTGTCAAGCTCTGTGGAGAATGCCACCAGTGGAGAATGGCAGTGGTGCCAATCTCATAGCATGACCTGAAAACATGCACAAGGAATGCTAAACTCACATGTGCATTCTTCTATGTAGTGATCACTATCTCCGCTGTGGAGAATGCCACCAATGGAGAATGGTAGTGGTGCCAATCTCATACCATGACCTGCAAACATGCACAAGGAATCCTATACTCACATGTGCATTCTTCTATGGAGTGATCACTGTCTCCGCTGTGTAGAGATCATATGGAATTGTGTCAATCTCTGAGTTCATCAAACTCACATGTGGAATGGAATAGGACACCACTCTCCTATGATCACTGGAATGCCCCTCCTAGAATAGTAGGATAGACATTTGTATAAGTGGAGAATGGCAGTGGTGCCAATCTCTTGTTAGGCCCTAAGAAATGGCATTGAGAAGCCTAAACTCACATGTGCATTCTTCTATATAGTGATCACTGTCTCCGCTGTGCAGAGATCATATGGAATTGTGTCAATGTCTGTGGAGAATGCCACCAGTGGAGAATGGCAATGGTGCCAATCTCATACCATGACCTGCAAACATGTACAAGGAATCCTATACTCACATGTGCATTCTTCTATGGAGTGATCATTGTCTCCGCTGTGTAGAGATCATATGGAATTGTGTCAATCTCTGAGTTCATCAAACTCACATGTGGATTGGAATCAGACACCACTCTCCTATGATCACTGGAATACCCCTCCTAGTATAGTAGGGTAAACATTTGTACAAGTGAAGAATGGCAGTGGTGCCAATCTCTTATTAGGCCCTAAGAAATGTCATTGAGAAGCCTAAACTCACATGTGCAGAGATCATATGGAATTGTGCCAATCTCTGTGGAGAATGGCAGTGGTGCCAATCTCATACCATGACGTGAAAACATGCACAAGGAATCCTAAACTCACATGTGCATTGGCACTTTTGCCATTATCCTACTGCCATTCTCCGCTAGTGGTAATGTGCATCCTTCAATGTAGTGGAATGTCAATCTATATGTTCAATTTGTCTAGATTACCACTAGCGGAGAATGGCAGTGATGCCAATCTCATGCTTGCAACTACACTATGACACTGAGATCATCAAACTCACATGTGGAATGGAATAGGACACCACTCTCCTATGATCACTGGAATACCCCTCCTAGAATAGTAGGCTAAACATTTGTACAAGTGGAGAATGGCAGTGGTGCCAATCTCTTATTAGGCCCTAAGAAATGGCATTGAGAAGCTTAAATTCACATGTGCAGAGATCACAAGGAATTGTGTCAATCTATGTGGATAATGCCACCGAGGGAGAATGGCAATGGTTCCAATCTCACATGTGCATTTGCACTTTTGCCATTATCCTACTGCCATTCTCCGCTAATGGTAATGTGCATTCTTCTATGTGGTTGAATGTAAGTCTATAGGTTAGGTTTGTCTAGACAACCACTAGTGGAAAATGGCAGTGATGCCAAACTCATGGTGGCACCTACATAATGACACTGAGATCATCAGACTCACATGTGGGTTGGAATCGGGCATCGCTCTCCTATGATGATTGGAATACCCCTCCTAGAATAGTAGGGTAAACATTTGTGCAAGTGGAGAATGGCAGTGGTGCCAATCTCTTATTAGGGCCTAAGAAATGGCATTGAGAAGCCTAAAATCACATGTGCATCCTTCTATGTAGTCATCACTGTCTCCGCTATGTAGAGATCATATGGAATTGTGTCAATCTCTTTGGAGAATGCCACCAGTTGAGAATGACAGTGGTGCTAATCTCATACCATGACCTGAAAACATGCACAAGGAATCCTAAACTCACATCTGCATCGGCACTTTTGCCATTATCCTACTGCAACCAATAAAATTAGTGGAATGTCAATCTATAGGTTTAGTCTGTCTAGACTACTACTAGCGGAGAATGGCAGTGGTGCCAATCTCATGCTTGCAACTACATGATGACACTGAGATCATCAAACTCACATGTGGAATGGAATAGGACACCACTCTCCTATGATCATTGGAATACCCCTCCTAGAATAGTAGGCTAAACATTTGTACAAGTGGAGAATGCCAATGGTGCCAGTCTCTTATTAAGCCCGAAGAAATGGCATTGAGAAGCCTAAACTCACATGTGCAGAGATCATATGGAATTGTGCCAATCTCTATGGGGAATGCCACCAGTGGAGAATGGCAGTGGTGCCAATCTCATACCATGACCTAAAAACATGCACAAGGAATCCTAAACTCACATGTGCATTCTTCTATGGAGTGATCATTGTCTCCGCTATTTAGAGATCAAATGGAATTGTGTCAATCTCTGAGATCATCATCACTCACATGTGGAATGGAATAGGACACCACTCTCCTATGATCACTCGAATGCCCCTCCTAGAATAGTAGGGTAGACATTTGTACGAGTGGAGAATGGCAGTGGTGCCAGTCTCTTGTTAGGCCCTAATAAATGGCATTGAGAAGCCTAAACTCACATGTGCATTCTTCTATGTAGTGATCACTGTCTCTGCTGTGCAGAGATCATATGGAATTGTGTCAATGTCTGTGGAGAATGCCACCAGTGGAGAATGGTAGTGGTGCCAATCTCATGCCATGACCTGCAAACATGCACAAGGAATCCTATACTCACATGTGCATTCTTCTATGGAGTGATCACTATCTCCACTGTGTAGAGATCATATGGAATTGTGTCAATCTCTGAGTTCATCAAACTCACATGTGGATTGGAATCAGACACCACTCTCCTATGATCACTGGAATGCCCCTCCTAGAATAGTAGGGTAGACATTTGTACAAGTGGAGAATGGCATTGGTGCCAATCTCTTGTTAGGCCCTAAGAAATGGCATTGAGAAGCCTAAACTCACATGTGCATTCTTCTATGTAGTGATCACTATCTCTGCTGTGCAGAGATCATATGGAATTGTGTCAATGTCTGTGGAGAATGCCACCAGTGGAGAATGGCAGTGGTGCCAATCTCATACCATGACCTGCAAACATGCACAAGGAATCATATACTCACATGTGCATTCTTCTATGGAGTGATCGCTGTCTTGGCTGTGTAGAGATCATATGGAATTGTGTCAATCTCTCAGTTCATCAAACTCACATGTGGAATGGAATAGGACACCACTCTCCTATGATCACTGGAATACCTCCCTAGAATAGTAGGGTAGACATTTGTACAAGTGAAGAATGGCAGTGGTGCCAATCTCTTACTAGGCCCTAAGAAATGGCATTGAGAATCCTAAACTCAGATGTGCATTCTTCTATGTAGTGATTTTTGTATCCGTTGTGCAGAGATCATATGGAATTGTGTCAATCTCTATGGAGAATGCCACCAGTGGAGAATGGCAGTGCTGCCAATCTCATACCATGACCTGAAAACATGCACAAGGAATCCTAAACTCACATGTGCATTCTTCTATGTAGTGATCACTGTCTCCGCTGTGTAGAGACCATATGGAATTGTGTCAATCTATGAGATCATCAGAGTCACATGTGGATTGTTCTACAAGTGGAGTCTGTCTAGACTACTACTAGCGGAGAATGGCAGTGGTGCCAATCTCACATGTGCATTCTTCTATGTAGTGATCACTATCTCCACTGTGTAGAGTTCATATGGAATTTCAATCTATAGCTTTAGTTTGACTAGATATTCACTAGCGGAGAATGGCAGTGATGCCAAACTCATGCTAGCCCTAAGAAATGGCATTGAGAAGCCTAAACTCACATGTGCATTCTTCTATGTAGTGATCACTGTCTCTGCTCACATGTGGATCGGAATCAGACACCATGATCATTGGAATACCCCTCCTAGAATAGTAGGGTAAACATTTGTACAAGTGGAGAATGGCAGTGGTGCCAATATCTTATTAAGCCTTAAGAAATGGCATTGAGAAGCCTGTGTCAAGCTCTGTGGAGAATGCCACCAGTGGAGAATGGCAGTGGTGCCAATCTCATAGCATGACCTGAAAACATGCACAAGGAATGCTAAACTCACATGTGCATTCTTCTATGTAGTGATCACTATCTCCGCTGTGGAGAATGCCACCAATGGAGAATGGTAGTGGTGCCAATCTCATACCATGACCTGCAAACATGCACAAGGAATCCTATACTCACATGTGCATTCTTCTATGGAGTGATCACTGTCTCCGCTGTGTAGAGATCATATGGAATTGTGTCAATCTCTGAGTTCATCAAACTCACATGTGGAATGGAATAGGACACCACTCTCCTATGATCACTGGAATGCCCCTCCTAGAATAGTAGGATAGACATTTGTACAAGTGGAGAATGGCAGTGGTGCCAATCTCTTGTTAGGCCCTAAGAAATGGCATTGAGAAGCCTAAACTCACATGTGCATTCTTCTATATAGTGATCACTGTCTCCGCTGTGCAGAGATCATAAGGAATTGTGTCAATGTTTGTGGAGAATGCCACCAGTGGAGAATGGCAATGGTGCCAATCTCATACCATGACCTGCAAACATGTACAAGGAATCCTATACTCACATGTGCATTCTTCTATGGAGTGATCATTGTCTCCGCTGTGTAGAGATCATATGGAATTGTGTCAATCGCTGAGTTCATCAAACTCACATGTGGAATGGAATAGGACACCACTCTCCTATGATCACTAGAATACCCCTCCTAGAATAGTAGGGTAGACATTTGTACAAGTGAAGAATGGCAGTGGTGCCAATCTCTTACTAGGCCCTAAGAAATGGCATTGAGAAGCCTAAACTCAGATGTGCATTCTTTTATGTAGTGATTTTCGTCTCTGCTGTGCAGAGTTCATATGGAATTGTGTCAATCACTGTGGAGAATGGCAGTGTTGCCAATCTCATACCATGACCTGAAAACATGCACAAGGAATCCTAAACTCACATGTGCATTCTTCTATGTAGTGATCACTGTCTCCGCTGTGTAGAGACCATATGGAATTGTGTCAATCTCTGAGATCATCAGAGTCACATGTGGATTCTTCTACAAGCGGAGTCTATCTAGACTACTACTAGCGGAGAATGGCAGTGGTGCCAATCTCACATGTGCATTCTTCTATGTAGTGATCACTGTCTCCGCTCTGTAGAGTTCATATGGAATTTAAATCCATGCTAGATATTCACTAGCGGAGAATGGCAGTAATGCCAAACTCATGCTGGCCCTAAGAAATGGCATTGAGAAGCCTAAACTCACATGTGCATTCTTCTATGTAGTGATCACTGTCTCTGCTCACATGTGGATCGGAATCAGACACCATGATCATTGGAATACCCCTCCTAGAATAGTAGGGTAAACATTTGTACAAGTGGAGAATGGCAGTGGTGCCAATCTCTTATTAGGCCTTAAGAAATGGCATTGAGAAGCCTATGTCAATCTTTGTGGAGAATGCCACCAGTGGAGAATGGCAGTAGTGCCAATCTCATACCGTGACCTGAAAACATGCACAAGGGATGCTAAAATCACATGTGCATTCTTCTATGTAGTGATCACTGTCTCCGCTGTGGAGAATGCCACCAGTAGAGAATGGAAGTGGTGCCAATCTCATACCATGACCTGCAAACATGCACAAGGAATCCTATACTCACATGTGCATTCTTCTATGGAGTGATCACTGTCTCCGCTGTGTAGAGATCATATGGAATTACGTCAATCTCTGAGTTATTCAAACTCACATGTGGAATGGAATAGGACACCACTCTCCTCTGATCACTGGAATTCCCCTCCTAGAATAGTAGGGTAGACATTTGTTCAAGTGGAGAATGGCAGTGGTGCCAATCTCTTGTTAGGCCCTAAGAAATGGCATTGAGAAGCCTAAACTCAGATGTGCATTCTTCTATGTAGTGATTTTTGTCTTCGCTGTGCAGAGATCATATGGAATTGTGTCAATCTCTGTGGAGAATGCCACCAGTGGAGAATGGCAGTGTTGCCAATCTCATACCATGACCTGAAAACATGCACAAGGAATCCTAAACTCACATGTGCATTTTTCTATGTAGTGATCACTGTCTCCGCTGTGTAGAGACCATATGGAATTGTGTCAATCTGTGAGATCATTAGAGTCACATGTGGATTATTCTACAAGTGGAGTCTGTCTAGACTACTACTAGCGGAGAATGGCAGTGGTGCCAATCTCACATGTGCATTCTTCTATGTAGTGATCACTGTCTCCGCTGTGTAGAGTTCATATGGAATTTCAATCTATAGGTTTATTTTGGCTAGATATTCACTAGTGGAGAATGGTAGTGATGCCAAACTCATGCTGGCCGTAAGAAATGGCATTGAGAAGCCTAAACTCACATGTGCATTCTTCTATGTAGTGATCACTATCTCTGCTCACATGTGGATCGGAATCAGACACCACTCTCCTATGGTCATTGGAATACCCCTCCTAGAATAGTAGGGTAAACATATGTACAAGTGGAGAATGGCAGTGGTGCCAATCTCTTATTAGGCCTTAAGAAATGGCATTGAGAAGCCTGTGTCAATCTCTGTGGAGAATGCCACCAGTGGAGAATGGCAGTGGTGCCAATCTCATACCATGACCTGAAAACATGCACAAGGAATGCTAAACTCACATGTGCATTCTTCTATGTAGTGATCACTGTCTTCGCTGTGTAGAGACGATATGGAATTGTGTCAATCTCTGACATCATCAGACTCACATGTGGATTCTTCTCTACAAGTGGAGTCTGTCTATAGTACTACTAGTGGAGAATGGCAGTGGTGCCAATCTCACATGTGCATTCTTCTATGTAGTGATCACTGTCTCCGTTGTGTAGAGACCATATGGAATTGTGTCAATCTCTGAGATCATCAGACTCACATGTGGATTCTTCTACAAGTGGAGTCTGTCTAGACTACTACTAGCAGAGAATGGCAGTGGTGCCAATCTCACATGTGCATTCTTCTATGTAGTGATCACTGTCTCCGCTGTGTGTAGAGTTCATATGGAATTGTGTCAATCTCTGAGATCATCAGACTCACATGTGCATTCTTCTACAAGTGGAGTCTATCTAGACTACTACTAGCGGTGAATGGCAGTAGTGCCAATCTCATGCTTGCAACTACATGATGACACTGAGATCATCAAACTCACACTACAGCCAATAAATAATCCTACAACAGCCAATAAATATAGTGGAATGTCAACCTACAGGTTTAGTTTGTCTAGATTACCACTAGTGGAGAATGGTAGTGATGCCAATCTCATGCTAGCAAATACATAATGACACTAAGACAATCAAACTAACATGTGCATTCTTCTATGTAGTGATCACTGTCTCCACTTTATAGATATCATATGGAATTGTGTAAATCTCTGTGGAGAATGCCACCAGTGGAGAATGGTAGCATACCAAGACCTTAAAAATGGCACAAGGAATCCTAAACTCACATGTGCATTGGCACTTTTGCAATTATACTACTACAACCAATAAAATTTGTGGAATGTCAATATACAAGTTTAGTTTATATAGACTGCCACCAGTGGAGAATGGAAGTGATGCCAATCTCATGCAGATAACTACATAATGACACTAAGATCCTCAAACTCACATGTGGATTAGAATCGGGCACCATTATCCTATGATCCTTGGAATACCCCTCTCAAAATATTAGGGTAAACATTTGTACAAGCGGAGAATGGCAGTGGTGCCAATCTCTTATTGGGCCCTAGACAATGGCATTGTGATGCCTAAACTTAGAATAGTAGGGTAAACATTTGTACAAGTGGAGAATGGCAGTGGTGCCAATCTCTTATTAGGCCCTAAGAAATGGCATTGGGAAGCCTAAACTCACATGTGCATTGGCACAAGGAATCCTAAACTCACATGTGCATTGGCACTTTTGCCATTATCCCACTACCATTCTTCGCTAGTGGTAATGCGCATACTTCTATGTAGTGATCACTGTCTCCGCTGTGTAGAGATCATATAGAATTGTGTCAATCTCTGTGGAGAATGCCACCTATGGAGAACGGCAACGGTGCCAATCTCATACCATGACCTGAAAACATGCAAAAGGAATCCTAAACTCACATGTGCATTGGCACTTTTGCCATTATCCTACTCCGGCCAATAAAATTAGTGGAATGTCAATCTATAGGTTTAGTTTGGCTAGATATTCACTAGCAGAGAATGGCAGTGATGCCAAACTCATGCTGGCCCTAAGAAATGGCATTGAGAAGCCTAAACTCACATGTGCATTCTTCTATGTAGTGATCACTGTCTCCGCTCACATGTGGATCGGAATCAACACCACTCTCCTATGATCATTGGAATACCCCTCCTAGAATAGTAGGGTAAACATCTGTACAAGTGGAGAATGGCGGTGGTGCCAATCTCTTATTAGGCCTTAAGAAATGGCATTGAGAAGCCTGTGTCAATCTCTGTGGAGAATGCCACCAGTGGAGAATGGCAGTGGTGCCAATCTCATACCATGACCTGAAAACATGCACAAGGAATGCTAAACTCACATGTGCATTCTTCTATGTAGTGTTCACTGTCTCCGCTGTGTAGAGATCATATGGAATTGTGTCAATCTATGTGGAGATTGATATTGTGTATATTTGCTTGCTGTGTTGGTATAGTTTTTCATAATGCATATATAAGTTGCTTCGCCTTGGTTATTTTGTTAATAGAAGTTGCATTGTGGTTGTAATATTTCCTACTACATTTATGATTTTCTATTATACATTTCATTGTTTCTTTGGTTCATTTGTTAACAGAACATTGCAAGAATGGCTAGCAAGGGAAAGCGAAAGGTTCGAGAGGTGTCAGTTTATGATGGAGTTAGTTCTGGAAGAGGATGGTTTTTGGATATATACAATAACGAACTCCAAAAACTTCATAAAGTGCATTGTTTTGTGAACATCCAAGGAAAAACTTTTGAAGATGTTGGACAAGTTCAAGAGATGGAGGATACCGAGAAAGACAACATTCCTTGTCTCCAAATTCATACATTGGGAGGAAATGTGTATCAATTGGATCCTACTTGTTTTGATCATGCGAGGATGAATGCTACTGGGGAGGACACGATGATATCTAGGGGTTGGATTAATGAGCCAGAAAATTATACCAACCAACAGATAGTAGAAAGCTTTGATTTGGTAACAAAAGGGATAAAGCAAGATTTAAAAAAGAGTAGAAAAGTTTCGAAAAGAACCAAGAAAAGTGATGTTGTTGGATCAAGCTCTCAAGTGTCTCAGAACACATTGAAAGAGAAGGCTAGAGAGACCGGTGAGGAGGAAACAACAGGTGAGAAGGAAATAAGGTCAGATGGAAAAACAAGCATTGGGGATAAACTGGATGCTAAAGACAAAGAGACAACTTTAGGAGGAAAATAGGGAGGTACGAGAATAGTCACTGATGGAATTGGAAGTGGAGGTGATGCAACGGGGAGTGGTGAGACACATATAACAGGACATGGTGAGAAATCATCTGAAGCAACTATCATCCTGTATAAGAAAATCCAGCCAGATGTTGACTTTAAGGCACTACAAAAGAAATTAGAAAGGAAGGACACAAGTATGACAGGCTTGATGGAGTACGTAGAGTACTTCCCATTTGGTTTGGAGTTTGAGGTGTTGATCCTAGTGATGAATTGCTTTAGAGCACCAAGCCAATATGTGTACAGGACGTTGACCCTCAGCTATGTCAGTGACTTGGTCAAGAGTTTTGCAATGAATGCACGACCTCCTGCAACATGTGCATATCTTATGCCTTACCACATAGGCACAAATACTCCGATGTGCAAGGAAGAGATAAAGGTGGAAAAGTTAAAGGAGTATAATTATTGGATTCTCGCAGGGCAACATTCAATTTATGCTGCAAGGATATTTATAACTAAAGCACATGGAGAAGCCTTCAATCAACGAAAAGGTTTCTATACATGGAGGAAGGCGAGAATTGTTGTCAATGCACCAGTTGAACGGTCTCCATCAAGCCACAGAGCAACTTCTTAAAGGTAGCCTTATCCCAACACATGCCTTTGGCAGATCCCTCTGAGGTGTCAAGCACACACAAGCTAATTGGAAGTTGTCCCTTGGAGTGACATGTTAGAAAGCTCTCCCCCTCCATCTCCATGTTCACTTGAATAATTGTCCAAGGAAAACAAGATTGCGATGTAGACTTGTTACCCTCTATTGAACTAATCACCCAATCAACATAGATTGACGTGGCTTTTGGGAAATCAGGTGTGGACTTGCCAACTTGCAGCTTCTCTTTGACCCATGACTCACATGAACCCTTGAAGCTCTGATAAACAATTGAATCAATTTTGAAGTAAGTTGCAAGGGGCATCCCATGTTTGATGTTGGGGCGATGGGTGACGTGAGTTGAACTCCTTGATGAGCACTTCTTTCAGGGCTCTATCATGCTTAATCTCCATTGCCCATTGAGACATTTCAATGGAGTCCTTGTCTTTGCTTGACTTGACCAAGACTATTTCTTTAGACTCAATCTCTGCTTGAAGTGCACGTACATCTTCGTCTTCCAATCCTAGCAGACACCTCATATATGTTATTGTGGGATTTCGACCCTCAAGATCACCCTGCTTCACCAATGTCAAAATCCTAATCCATTGTTCGTAGATGTCATCATCATATGTGACCATGTGTGTGTCCTTGGTAGCAAAGTTTGTGCCCATCGATGCGCTTGCAAATCCTACAAAATTCTGTATAAAAAAATCAAAATCATCTTAGACATTCTTCTAATCCAAATCATGTAATAGAGATAATAATGACACTAGTGCGATTCTCCCATTACCATGTTAAAAGCATGACTTGGTAACTAGAAGAATGGCACTAGTGCCATTCTCACATCAGGGAATTGAGACTACTATCATTTCTTTTACAAAGCCATAAACATTCTTGAAATAAAAAATGCATACAAAACAAAGTTTATTACTTACATCCCAACTTTGTCGATCTTTATGCCCTTTGACAAGGCCTTGGGCTGGTTTCTTTGGTCGTCCGAATGCAATCCACTGTGCCCTTAGGTGTTGTAAGATATCGATATATGGTTGATTTTTTAAAATGGTCTGTGCCTCCATGTTGGCCATTGATGATATCTTACAACTTGCAGTATGCATTGCTATCATTTATGACAATGACAAAGATGGTAAATTTCAAGGAAGCAATGATAGAGGCTCGATTTTGGCATAGAAGGTTTGTGGGTGTTATCCATGAATCAGATAGTGCACAAAAGGGTTTGTCTGAGACCTTCTGTTTTTTGTCATTTGTCAGCTCACATGATGGGTTTGATGGATTTGAGCACATGTTAGAAATCACAAGGCCATACACAATAATTGAGGACAATATTCTTTATTCTGATGAGGGCGATGAGTATGGAAAAGAGGCGGTTGTGAAGCATGGCATCATCAAGGAGTGCATCAGGTGCTATTGTAGTAGGGAACATGAAGTTGTTGTTGACGTCTTTACTAATGGATGTGTGGCATTACAAGCATTGTCAAGCAAAAGAAAAGTGATATCGCTGGTGAAGACATCCCAACAGGCGACAGAGGTCGAGGCTATGTGTGTGGCACATGCATCAAATAATCCCCATATTAAGATTTGGTCTAGCATTGAGAGGCCTCTTGAGACACATAGAGCTGATTCACCTATTGATGAAGGAATTAAAGAGGGTGAGCATCACATTAAAGACTTGCGACCTTTAACTGAAGCAGATCTTGAAGCTATCCCAAAGATTACATTGGAAGATTTGGAGCAAGGTCTTTAGCTACTCATTTATGCCTTGTGTATTCAGTTTCAAAATAATATGACTTTTATGGATTTTCTCGATTGCACATACTCTCATCATATTAAAGATATTAAACATTAGGTATGATAAAATTGTGTGACATAATGACATGGGAAATGGTACTAGTGTCATTCTCCCTATGTCGGGTTATACGTAAGAGGTACTATTAACATTTTATGCGACCTCATATGGAGAATGGCACTAGTGCCATTCTCTCTTTGTGGTTATGTAGAAATGGTAATACTGTTATGTTCCTTTCTTGAATCTATGTTAGTTGAAAGCATTACAGAGATTAAAAATTGTATAATATTAACTATGCTACCAAAGTTTTGATTTGGGTGCTTTCTACAAATCTATTGGACCAAAGTAATATAGTATCTATGCTTTCAGATCATGCATTGTACATTTCTTTTGGGACATGGGGGAGGCACTAGTAGTATTCTCTCCTCCCAATGAGGGTATAGAGAAAGGCACTAGTGGCATTCTCCATAACCTTATATGTAAAATGGCACTAGCACCACCCCAAGAGAAGAATGGCACTATTGCCATTCTCTCTATGAGTTCAGAGAGAAAGGTTGCACTATTTGCATTCTCAATTGACCTTTAGAGAGATTGGCACTTTTGCCATTCCCCAAAAATACAATGGAATCAGTGAACGACAATGGATAATGTTCATACTTTATTGTTATTTATTAGTTTCATATGCTTTTGTGCTTCGACATTGTTGAATACACTCTAAAGAATCAAAATATTTCTATATTCCTCAACTTCCATAGGGACCAATGATGCATGGAAGGATGTGGAGACATAAAATGTAGAGGACAACATACCACCAGTTATGGGGACTATCAATTACGCAATGGATGCAGGAGGTGTAGAAGAAAACATAACCCCAAAAGTGGAGAAAATTGCAAGGAATATCACGAATCCTATACTCTTAGAAGAGAACATGGATGAACGTACTGTCTCAACATTGGGGACAAAACTAGATAATCTTATTGTTGTTGCGAACATGCATGAAATCATAGCACCTGACAATTTGGATGAGTCAGAAGCTAGCAACTTCAAGGAGAATTTGGATCTATATCCACATACAATTTCTTTGGATATGCCACGATTAACAATCATATTAGACTTGAATGGCCTGTTATTAAGTCGCTGCCTATTCAAGTCTCCAATACATCCGTCTATTATGCATGGAAAAATAGTTATATGGTTGTTCGTCCTGGGTGCATAGAATTTCTTAAAATCTTGCTACAAAGATTTAATGTAGGTATCTGGTCAACTGCGATGGATAATAACGTACTTGATATGGTAGGAAAGCTGCAAAATTATGCAAATGAGAGCCTCCCTTTCTTTGTTATATGGTCTCAGCAAGGATGCTACACTTACAGTAAGACAAGGATAAATAGGCCTGACAAGGCTGGTGTTGAGGCAATGTTCAAACCCTTAGCAAAAATCTCAAAGGCATTTGGATGTGATGCTATAAGGACAATTCTTGTTGATGACTCCCCATACAAGGCTTGCATTAGCCCTCCATCAAATTGCATATTTCCTTCAACGTTTGATGTACAAGACAAGGATAATAATATTCTACTGAGAGAGTTGATGCCGTACTTACTACAACTCGATGAGACTAGAGATGTGCACAGCATGATTGAGACAAATCGGTATGGACAATTACCTGTGATGGAGGGGCATAAGGATTTCAACCTTGTCCAGAAAGTAATTGATGAATGGAGGGAGGAAAATCATGCATGGTCAAGAATGGAATATAAAACAACAAATCTTCCTCTTGCAGATCAACTAAGAGAGAGGGATATAGGTGGTAGGGCAACCCATGGTGGTGATGGCCAGGTGCCTAAACTCAATGCATCCCAAATAAGACTTTTAAGGAATGCTCCGCAACTCTCTAGCATGAATGCTATGCAAGTTTCTCAATTGGCTATAGACCTAGGGTACAAAGGTCGCTATATCAAGAAATACATTGCTAAGGGCTACATAACCCGACTACAGAATGCGTATTTTTCATGAAGGTACAGATGTCAAAGTGTTTTTTTATTTTATCTCAATATATATAACTATTGTTGTAGCTAATTGAATTTGTCTTTTGTGATGTAGATAGATATACGTTCAAATCAAGCTTGAGTAGGTACATACCAGAACGAGATCCATTTGGACCACCAAAGTTACCTGTCCCTATCAACGAAGTGTTCTGGATAAAAAATGTGGCTTTCGAGGTGCATGAGTCAACCATTACAGGAGCTTGTTTGTGCATGGCTCCATCAAGAGAGGGACTACTATTCTCCATTATGGAGGTGACAAGTACTCCTACAGATACTGGAAGGAATTATGTAGAGTTCATCCAAGGCTAAAGAAGTACTCAATCCAAGAGGACCCTACTATCCCTATGAAGGATATGGTGCATATTGTTGGTGATGTTCAATATGGCAATGTGGCAGGATTTATTAATAGCAATAGAAATACCAATGTAAAGCCAAATGTTTGTTACGTATTTTCCCCTAATGTTCCACCTTGGTATGACCCCATGATGAACATAGATATTGCAGAATATGGTCACATTTGTATTGAATCCATAGATGATATACATGCAGGAGAGGAGCTATTTGCAGACTATGAGTTTTGAATAACAACATTGTATATCTTTATGCAATCATTACTTATGGGAATTACTACTTTCTTGCCAACTATGTAAATTGGTGCGTAATTGTTGTGTGTGAATAATATGCAAACATGTTCATAACTACAGTGTCTCTCATGCCATTCTTTCCGGTGCCATTCTCTTTGGGGCTAGAAATTGAGAGTTTCTTTGAAATCATGATTTATTTGAGGGATTTCAATGGTGTATCAACAAGTTATGTTTTCATCCTAAAGTGTACTTTTTTACTTTGCAATGAGTAATCAACATGACATGTAAAGTTATTTTTTTGTAATGCTAGTCAGTCCAAACATTGAAAGTGCACAATAAATGATTGTCATTGCCACCTAAATTACATCAAATGCTTGTCATTTCCATCAACTACATATCTTGCATTCATTCTCCTCAACTACATATCTTGATTTTCCATCAACTGCATATCTTACTAAGTTAAAGAGCCTGTGCGTTTTCATTGCAATACTCATGGTTATTAATTACACTCTACATTTTTTGAACGGTGTTTTGGAGATTTTCAAATGAGAATGCTCACAATAAAAGCGAGTCTCAATATCAATGGAAATTCCAGAATTATGAAGGTGTTTTTGAACATCACTATGGCTCACGAGATGAATCTAACTCAAATGGGTTTCAAAGTTTATTATTTTTTTGACGATAACGTAGTTTAGACACTGATATTCTATTTATTATTTGAGAATGTAGTTAATATTTCACACTTCATGAATGGCTATCTAGTCTATTTTCACATATTTCTCCTGTTTTTTCATTGAGGGGAGCTACAATTTCTTCCAAAACTGCCATTCTGGAAATTGGGTTTTTCCCCGAATTCGGCATTGGAAATGGCATTGAGAAGCCTAAACTCACATGCTCATTCTTCTATGTAGCAATCACTGTCTCCGCTGTGTAGAGATCATATGGAATTGTGTCAATCTCTGTGGAGAATGCCACCAGTGGAGAATGGTAGTGGTGCCAATCTCATAACATGACCTGCAAACATGCACAAGGAATGCTAAACTCACATGTGCATTCTTCTATGTAGAGATCACTGTCTCCGCTATGTAGAGATCATATGGAATTGTGTCAATCTCTGAGTTCATCAGACTCACATGTGGATTGGAATCAGACACCACTCTCCTATGATCATTGGAATACCCCTCCTAGAATAGTAGGGTGAACATTTGTACAAGTGGAGAATGGCAGTGGTGCCAATCTCTTATTAGGCCCTAAGAAATGGCATTGACAAGCCTAAACTCACATGCTCATTCTTCTATGTAGTGATCACTATCTCCGCTGGTGTAGAGATCATATGGAATTGTGTCAATCTCTTATTAGGCCTTGGAATGTCAATCTATAGGTTTAGTTTGTCTAGACAACCACTAGTGGAGAATGGCAGTGATGCCAAACTCATGGTGGCACCTACATAATTATATTGAGATCATCAGACTCACATGTGGATTGGAATAGGACACCACTCGCCTATGATCATTGGAATACCCCTCCTAGAATAGTAGGGTAAACATTTGTACAAGAGAATGGTAGTGGTTCCAATCTCTTATTAGGCCCTAAGAAATGGCATTGAGAAGCCTAAACTCACATGTGCATTCTTCTACGTAGTGGTCACTGTCTCTGCTGTGTAGAGATCATATGGAATTGTGTTAATCTTTGTGGAGAATGCCAACAGTGGAGAATGGTAGTGGTGCCAATCTCATACCATGACCTGAAAACAAGCACAAGGAATCATAAACTCATGTGGATTGGCAGTTTTGCCATTATAGAATGCCACCAGTGGAGAATGGCAGTGGTGCACAAGGAATCCTAAACTCACATGTGCATTCTTTTATGTAGTGATCACTGTCTCCTTTGTGTAGAGATCATATGGAATTGTGTCAGTCTCTGAGATCGTCAAACTCACATGTCGATTGGAATCGGACACCACTCTCCTATGATCACTAGAATACCCCTCCTAGAATAGTAGGGTAAACATTTGTACAAGTGAAGAATGGCAGTGGTGCCAATCTCTTATTAGGCCCTAAGAAATGTCATTGGGAAGCCTAAACTCCCATGTGCAGAGATCATATGGAATTGTGCCAATCTCTATGGAGAATGCCACCAGTGGAGAATGGTAGTGGTGCCAATCTCATATCATGACCTGAAAACATGCACAAGGAATCCTAAACTCACATGTGCATTGGCACTTTTGCCATTATCCTACTACCATTCTCCGCTAGTGGTTAAGAGTTTCTTTGGAATCATGATTTATTTCAGGGATTTCAATGGTGTATCAACAAGTTGTTATGTTTCTATCCTAAAGTGTACTTTTTTACTTTGCAATGAGTAATCAACATGACATGTAAAGTTATCATTTTACAATAATGATAGTCAGTCCAAAAATTGAAAGTGCACAATAGATGATTGTCATTGCCACCTAAATTACATCAAATGCTTGTCATTGCCCATTGATTTTCCATCAACTACATATCTTGCATTCATTCTCCTCAACTACATATCTTGATTTTCCATCAACTACATATCTTACTAAGTTAAAGAGCCTGTGCGTTTTCATTGCAATACTCATGGTTATTAATTACACTCTACATTTTGTAAATGGTGTTTTGGAGATTTTCAAATGAGAATGCTCACAACAAAAGCGAGTCTCAATATCAATGGAAATTCCAGAATTATGAAGGTGTTTTTGAACATCACTATGGCTCATGAGATGAATCTAACTCAAATGGGTTTCAAAGTTTATTATTTTGTTGATGATAACGTAGTTTAGACACTGATATTCTATTTATTATTTGAGAATGTAGTTGATATTTCACACTTCATGAATGGCTATCTAGTCTATTTTCACATATTTCTCCTGTTTTTTCATTGAGGGGAGCTACAATTTCTTCCAAAACTGCCATTCTGGGAATTGGGTTTTTCCCGAATTATCTAATACTGTCTTGTGTCTAGTACATGCTCGGATGCTATGTTGACAACCCTGCGTAGCCACTCAAACTAAAGAATTGATGCCATGTCAAGCCTCCTTTTCAGCCTCCTCTTGCATCAATGGACACTTGCCTGCTCTTCTAGAACCTTCCTCCTTCCTGTGTAGAGGAGGAGTATCCTTTCCTTGAGACATTCTCACAAGAAAGTTGTAAGTGCCATTCGGATAGTGTAATACAGATGAATGATTGGAGTGCAGCAGTATGCAAAGTTTACATGCAGCATCAAATTCAACATTTGTGAGTTCAAGGTGTGTGAGGTATGATGGAAATTGTTACATATGCTATGCAAAATAAGTTATAACAAAATTACTTTAATTTAACAAAATGTACATGTTGCAACCTTTGATAAATTCTTTCAAATGCCACAATCTTTCCATAATATAAATGGCCGTACATTTATAATATAAATGGCATCTTTTCAAATTATAAATGCTTTCAAGCTCAATAATTTTGTTTTTGAACAAGAATTTTATTACGATAAGTTTGAGAGACACATGGTGTCCCAAAAATATTACAAGGCAAAATATGTGGCTTATGTTGCAATCCTAAGGGAAAGATTCATCTCTTCCATAGGACTCATAGCCAATTCTCCCTCAGGTTCTACTCTCTTTTAGATATTACTGATCCCTCCAGGTGGCTTTCTTTGGTCGGCAATGCGATGCATCATTTGTTCATGCGCATGACTCTTAATGGCATTAATGACATGAGAGGGAGGCATTTTTTGATCATTCTCAAGATAAACCAAGGCATCTTAAAAAATTTAAATCATCTAAAAAATGATCCATCCCAATGCATAGGTATCTACAAGGCATGTATCTCTGCCTCTTAAGGCTACTTCTTGTAGCTCGGGTGCAAGCCACTTTTTCCACCCATGCTCTTCCTCTTTCCTGCGAACTCCCTCATCAAAGTCGGAATCCATCTCCAAAGAATGATTTTCTAGATGCTTGAATGCCTTTCAACTCTTTGAGAAGTTCATGTCCATCCCCTAGTCTATGATGCCTACTCGGGCATCTAGACTTCCCAACAAAATCCAATAAGATGTTACCCAAGTGCAAGTCTATGTGCAACCACCTTCCTACATGCAACATTTCCAAACCATCCATAAGTGCATGGATGATATGGATGAGATTCTTACAAAAGACATTGATTTAAGAAATATCTTCCTTCTGCAATGTAGCTTGGACTTCCCCACTTGCTATGGACATTAGATCTGCCCCTCCCCTTAGAGCATTGTGGAAGTAGTGTGTGAACTTGCCTTGGTCCATTGGAAGAACCTAAAGGAATTGCAACAAGCTACCGCCATTAAAGTATGGCCTAATGGCCCACAGTGGCTCTTCTTGGGTTGATGTGATCACACATAGAAGGACTGGGTGTAAAATATGCATGAGTTGTTTTCTCGTTACTTCTCTTGTATACGTCCCAATATTGCCCTTGTACTTCTTTTTGGCATATTCCACTTGATATGATAACCCTGCAGCTCCTACCAACCACACTTTACATACAATGCCATAGGATCTTGAGTCAATTTTTTTGCCAATTTGGATCTCCCTCTATGTGACATAGGCCAAGATTGACACTTTGCATATATTACTAGCCAAATGTTGTGCCCTTTTAACCTCATCACCTCTCAATGGTTGAGAGGGTATAGAGGCTGTCTACTCTTCCCCTATGGCCAGGGACGTAGTTCATCCATAAGCTATTGTAGCCTTCTTTTTCTAGATCTTAGCTACTATGATATGTCAATCTAATGCAATGACCCTAGTCTTGTGCTTCGCCCATACACCCATCCATTGTATTAATTTGAAGACATCAAACTCTTGTGCAAGAGTAGGATCTACATTGCATGCTTCATTGAAGCGGGTCTCTACATTCCCAATAAAGCTATCAACCCAAATTATGGCATCTGTCTCCCATGACCTTCAGACTACAAACTGCTCTTAGCATCATCAAGAATCCTCCTCTTCATAGTGCTAACTCCCTCTAAACTAGATAGAGTTGATTCCATTTTACTCTCCTCCATGTTGCACAGCCTAACAAAAAATGCATCCCAAATGCTTCTCATCACTCTCTTGGGCTCGCCCTTACTTAGATCTTCCCCTACTTTTCGCTTAGTGCCAGCAGTTGAGGCCATGCTTATAAGTAGATCTTGCTATGTGTGGGCAGAAACCTTTCTTGCTTGACACTAGCAAAGAGCTCTAGTTGCCATACAATAGTGAGCAGGAAGGAATTTAAGAATAACTCCCACCCTATGCATTCATAACTTCTTTTATTGCCTCAAATGTAAATGAATTATCATGCATTAATGTAAAAGTTTTAAGATTTATAACTTTCAATGCAACAAATATTTCTTTTAATGCACGCATGCAACAAATGACTCTTTCAATGCATGCATGCAAAAAATGATTCTTTCAATGCATGGATGCAATAAATGATTCTTTCAATGTACACGCATGCAACAAATGATTCTTTCAATGCATGCATGCAACAAATGCAAGGTAATTTCTTAAAAAAATTAACAAAAAATCATGTCCCTCTATGTGGAGGGTCGAGAAAACCTAGTTCTAGGTTTTGGTTCCAACTGGCCCCCTTTCCTATTCAAGATGGAGGACTATGACCCACTTCCTAGAGTAGGCCCCTCGTCCAATACTTGGAGAGAGGAGGATTTTTACCTCTTCTTAATCCACTGTTGGTAAAAATGAAACCAACGGTTGGCACATATCTTGGGCCAGTAGCTGGTAGTACTACCACCAATACTTATTATATCACAATGGGTAGTAGTAGCCCTCACAATGGTAAATGACATACTACCATTGGTAGTACTACTATTCTTGTACATAATAATTTCACTACCAATGGGAATAATATTACCGATGGTATGGTTAATACTACCACCACTCGTAGAATTGTGTTAAACTACTGGCGGTAGTGTTAACACTATCATCAATAGCAAGATACCGCTAGTAGTATTGGTACTACTATTGGTATGTATTTGGTTGCCAAGTCAGGGCCACTTGATAGCATAAAGGCATGATTATATTCGTGAATGTGTGAAATACATCATCACAACACGTAATCACAAGAAAATTCACATGATTACGTGAATATGCAATACTTGCTTTGGATAAATGCGACATTTAAAATTTCTTCCATGATTTCCATGGATGGAGAATCAGCGCTATCTATGTTGGATGAACAAGCTTGCAGCACATATGGATACATTGGTGCATGGAATTATGTATCAAACCGCATCCCACTAGATCAAAGTGACCATGTAGCCAAGGACTTACAAGATGTTTTGATCTATATTTTGGTCAAGAAATCTAGGCAGACTAGTAGATCTCATACTTTGAATTGATCATTCAAAATTAGTTTTTTATTCTCCATTGATCTTCTTATACGTGGTGTGACACCAAAAATTGATATTTTTTATTTGGCATTGGTATTGTTTTCTTCTACGTTTGATAAGAGTTTGAGTAGCAAGTGATAGCCTAGCGGCTCTCACTTATTTCTTTTTTCTAAGATATTGTATGGGATTGAGAGGATGAGTGGAATGGATCATTGTAAATACCATAGGTGTGAATTATAAATACCTTGGTATGGGGTGAGAGTTACTTGTGTATGAGATATTATGGGGTTTTTAGAAAATAGGAAGAGTGAGTCATATAAAGAGGTGGGCTCATGTCCATGTGTTCCAATAATATAAGAGAGGCCACATGCCAAGCATGTGGAAGGCATGTGGAGGAGTGTGAAGTCAAGAGGAATCCTTCTAGAATTCCTATGTGGAATAACAAGGATGTGGACGTATGGAAAAGAGAGGGTCCCTATGGGCTCCATGTGGGGAGACTCTTGACTTTCTCAATATTTTAAGAGTCTTGATAGCGAGGTTGAGGCAAGAAGAAGGAGAGATAGTGTGTTGATATGTGAATCGAGCGGTTGGGCTCTTGGATTGCCTAATAACTATGTATCCAGATAATGAGGGGTTTGTTGCGAGAATTACTCAGTATGTGTTGAGCCATATGGTGTCTGGTTCAGCTGATGAGTTTTGTCTCAAGTTGAAGTGGGAGGACCTGAAAACCATCAAGTATGCCCGAGATATGCATCTAAGGGCACAGGCACCTACATTTCTGGGCTTTCCCTTGAGGTTCTCTGGTTGGTCAATGTAGAGACTGAATGAATTATTCCCTTGACATACTATCTTTGCGTACTTTATTTGTGATTCTCTGTGGGTCAGCACATGAAACTGGTCTTTTGAAATGGGCTAAGAGGCTTTCTGTAGTCTAGTGGGGGTGCCAATTTCCTGAGCTTGTCTGGGTAGAATACTTTTCATTGCAACCCTCTCTTTTAGAGAATGGGAAGGAGTAACTAGTACAACGGTAGGGATGGGAGAGAAAGGGGGAGGGGTAGCACCTTGATTAGGGGCAAGTGGTTGCGTTCTTTATTTCATTCGCTTATTTTAATAGATGCTCATTTTTGTCATCACCGTGTCTACTAGAGGATGCATAATTGCCTTGCTGTAATTTTCCAGTCATGATGTCATTCTGCTTTTTAGAGCAGTCTTTAACCATATGACCCATTTTACCATAGTAGTAGCATTCAACATTGTTGTTTGCATTTTGGCCTCTCTACCATCCACCACCACCTCTTTGGCTCCCCATGCCTCTAAAGTTACCATGTTCTCCTCCATAGGACTAGTTTTCTTGAATTTGTTGCATATTCTGATTTCTGCCATAGCCTCCAAATCGGCTTGCTCACATAGTTGAGCTAGCAGGTTGTTCTCTTCTTAGGCCAGGTTGTCCTCTTTCTGGGCAAACACCTATATCTAGGTCTAGGCTATGAGGGTTTTTTGTAGCATATCACATCATATAAAGAAATCAGTAGCATCAACGACATTGTCATTAAAAACTTTTGCACATTGAGAAAAGCAAATTCACCAAAGTGCAGATGCTCAGATATCATTGCAATTGGGGGGTGCCTACTCAATGTGTCACCGAATTGAAGGTAAACATAATTGAGAGGTAGTATGGTGTGTTGGTGAGGATCACAAGGTTAAGAAAGAGGTGTGGGATGTCCTCCCAAGCACACCTACATCCCTTGCAAATTCAATCCCTGTGACCGATCATTCGTGCTTGACTAGCTCTCCCCCAGACTCCTTTCTGTGCATGATTAACCAAAGAGGGCATGACTGCTTCTCAGAAATGTTCTTATCCCACATGTATTTGAATTTCTTCCTCTAGGTTCCACTCTTGTCTCTCTTGTGTCATTTCAAGTTGATTGTCCTTATTATCTCTTTCTGCCCTTCCAACCAGATAGGGATAGGAGTCATCTAGTTTTGCCTTGCCCATCTGAATTCCCTTAGAGATGGTTTGAGGTGGCCTCCCATCTACAGAAGGCCTCCCATCCCTTAGACATGTCTTGAGGTGACCTCCCATCCATGGAAGGATTTCTCTTGACAAAATTAGGTGTCTCTCCAGATTTTTATTCCCTTCTTGTTAAGTTTGAGTGCTCCTTTCAAGTCCTCATTGCTTACCCATATGTTCGGCTAGATAATACGGAACCATACAGAGTCTTCACTATAGAAGATACCCGTATTTCTTGAGAAGCCCTTCCACTTGATATACGAGCATGTTGACTCCCATGCTTGTCACATTCCCTTCCATATTTTTGACCCTTTGGTGATACAAGTTTCATTACCCCAGTAGTGCCACATCAAAGGGAATCTGTTTCCAGTGTCTGCTCCTCTTGAGTCTGACTTTTTTAAGATTGCAAAGAATTAGGTAGCCC